>NC_069504.1:1085487333-1085787333 GCF_027579735.1 Bombina bombina
AAATAAATCCTAACTTAAGTTACAATTAAACCTAATACTACACTATCATTAAATTAATTAAATAAACTACCTACAAATAACTACAATTAAATACAATTTCATAAACTAACTAAAGTACAAAAAATAAAAAAGCTAAGTTACAAAAAATAAAAAAATAAGTTACAAACATGTTACAAATATTACAACAATTTTAAGCTACTTACACCTAATCTAAGCCCCCTAATAAAATAACAAACCCCCCCAAAATAAAAAAATGCCCTACCCTATTCTAAATTAAATAAATTTCAAAGCTCTTTTACCTTACCAGCCCTTAAAAGGGCCATTTGTGGGGGCATGCCCCAAAGAAAACAGCTCTTTTGCCTGTAAAAGAAAAATACAACCCCCCCCAACATTAAAACCCACCACCCACATACCCCTAATCTAACCCAAACCCCCCTTACAAAAACCTAACACTAATCCCCTGAAGATCATCCTACCTTGAGTCGTCTTCACTCAGCCGAGCCACCGATGGAACTGAAGAGGACATCCGGAGCGGAAGAAGTTAATCCTCCAAGCGGCGCTGAAGAAATCTTCCATCCGATGAAGTCATCTTCCAAGCCGGGTCTTGAATCTTCCTTCCGCCGACGCGGAACCACCTTCTTCACCGACGGACTACGACGAATGACGGCTCCTTTAAGGGACGTCATCCAAGATGGCGTCCCCTCAATTCCGATTGGCTGATAGGATTCTATCAGCCAATCGGAATTAAGGTAGGAAAAATCTGATTGGCTGATGGAATCAGCCAATCAGATTGAGCTTGCATTCTATTGGCTGTTCCGATCAGCCAATAGAATGCGAGCTCAATCTGATTGGATCAGCCAATCGGATTGAACTTGAATCTGATTGGCTGATTCCATCAGCCAATCAGATTTTCCTACCTTAATTCCGATTGGCTGATAGAATCCTATCAGCCAATCGGAATTGAGGGGACGCCATCTTGGATGACGTCCCTTAAAGGAGCCGTCATTCGTCGTAGTCCGTCGGTGAAGAAGGTGGTTCCGCGTCGGCGGAAGGAAGATTCAAGACCCGGCTTGGAAGATGACTTCGCCCGGATAGAAGACCTCTTCAGCGCCTCTTTGAAGATGACATCGGCCGGATCGAAGACTTTTCTTCAGCGCCGCCTGGATGATGACTTCATCGGATGGAAGATTTCTTCAGCGCCGCTTGGAGGATTAACTTCTTCCGCTCCGGATGTCCTCTTCAGTTCCATCGGTGGCTCGGCTGAGTGAAGACGACTCAAGGTAGGATGATCTTCAGGGGATTAGTGTTAGGTTTTTGTAAGGGGGGTTTGGGTTAGATTAGGGGTATGTGGGTGGTGGGTTTTAATGTTGGGGGGGGTTGTATTTTTCTTTTACAGGCAAAAGAGCTGTTTTCTTTGGGGCATGCCCCCACAAATGGCCCTTTTAAGGGCTGGTAAGGTAAAAGAGCTTTGAAATTTATTTAATTTAGAATAGGGTAGGGCATTTTTTTATTTTGGGGGGTTTGTTATTTTATTAGGGGGCTTAGATTAGGTGTAAGTAGCTTAAAATTGTTGCAATATTTGTAACATGTTTGTAACTTATTTTTTTATTTTTTGTAACTTAGCTTTTTTTATTTTTTGTACTTTAGTTAGTTTATGTAATTGTATTTAATTGTAGTTATTTGTAGTTAATTTATTTAATTAATTTAATGATAGTGTAGTATTAGGTTTAATTGTAACTTAAGTTAGGATTTATTTTACAGGTAATTTTGTATTTCTTTTAGCTATGTAGTTATTAAATAGTTAATAACTATTTAATAACTATTCTAACTAGCTAAAATAAATACAAAGTTACCTGTAAAATAAATATAAATCCTAAGATAGCTATAATATAATTATTAATTATATTGTAGCTATCTTAGGGTTTATTTTACAGGTAAGTATTTATTTTTAAATAGGAATAATTTATTAAAGTATAGTGTAGTGTTAGGTGTAATTGTAACTTAGGTTAGGATTTATTTCACAGGTACATTTCTCTTTATTTTAGCTAGGTAAGCTATTAAATAGTTAATAACTATTTAATAGCTATTGTACCTAGTTAAAATAAATTGAAAGTTGCCTGTAAAATAAATATAAATCCTAAAATAGCTAGAATATAATTATTATTTATATTGTAGCTATATTAGGGTTTATTTTAAAGGTAAGTATTTAGTTTTAAATAGGATTCATTTACTTAATAAGAGTTAATTTATTTAGATTTATTTAATTAATATTTAAGTTAGGGGGGCGTTAGGGTTAGGGTTAGACTTAGGTTTAGGGGTTAATAATTTTATGACAGTGGCGGCGGCGTAGTGGGGGGCAGGATAGGGGTTAATAAATTTATTATAGGTGGCGACGGTGTAGGGGGGGCAGATTAGGGGTTAATAAATTTATTATAGGTAGCGACGGTGTAGGGGGGGCAGGATAGGGGTTAATAGGTTTAATATAGGTTGCGGCGGGTTCATGGAGCGGCGGTTTAGGGGTTAAACTATTTATTTCGTTGCGGAGAGGTGTGGGATCAGCAGGATAGGGGTTAATAATTTTATTATAGAGGGCGACGGTATAGGGGGGGGCAGGATAGGGGTTACTAGGTATACTGTAGGTGGCAGCGGTGTCCGGGAGCGGCGGTTTAGGGGTTAATACCTTTATAAGAGTTGCGGCAGGGTCTAGGAGCGGCGGTTTAGGGGTTAATACATTTATAAGAGTTGCGGCGGGGTCTAGGAGCGCCGGTTTAGGGGTTAGTAACTTTATTGAGTTGCGGGAGGCTCCGGGGGCGCCGGTATAGGGGGTAGAACAGTGTAGTTTAGTGTGAGTGCTTAGTGACAGGCTAGCAATAAAGCTGGGAAAAAGCCGAAGGGCAGCGAGATCGGATGAGTGATAACTGTCACAGTCCGCTGCTCATCGCCCCGCGGCTTTTTGACAGCTTTATTTGATAACTTAGGCGTATTTTTTCAGGTCCGCGGCGGCGAAGGTAGGCGAGCTTAGGCGGGGCGTATTGGGCCGGCGAAGCCAGAAAAGTAGACGGCTTGATAACTACCCCCCAAGACATCTTGTTAGTATGAAGAGTTCTCTAAAAAAAATGTTGAAAGCTATTTATCTCATTATGCCATGTTCTTGATGGGAATGAGAGACCCCTACATTACAATATAAGGGCTAAGAAAATCCTAAACATTTTGCATGTTTGTGCATATCAGGTCCTCAGTGAGTTCAGCCCTTGTGAAGTCTGAAATAAACTTTCTCTCCAAGCTGCAGAATCTTTCATCATTATGGCCTAAGACACAAAATCATGAAAGCCCTGTCCCCTTTAAGCACAGTCTACAGAAGCAGATCTACTCAACAGAGGGCCATGGTGCAAAAATGTATTTGGACCCCCCAAAGATAAGTCAGTAGTAAGCAATAGTTTTAAAATACCTGTTACTATGTATAATGGTTTTGAGTATCGAGCTACATAGATAGATAACAGATAGACAGGCAGATAGATATAATGATAAATAAGATGGACCTGCAACTTGCGCTAATAAACGTCTCCCCTACTTTAGGATTGCACATATTCTGCACATGCCTACATGTAGAATGTCAGCTTTGGGCCCGCCCAACACTTGGGGACTGGTCCCACTGCACCTGCTGCACCATAGGTAGTTCCACCCCTGACAGTCTATAAGGTTATACTCTCTATCAGGCAAAAACACATGCAAGCCCTGCTTCATTCAAGCACATCCCATGAGGTTACACTCTCTTTCAGGCACAAACCCATGCAGGCTCCGCCACATTCAAGCACATCCCATGAGGTAAAACTCTCTGTCAGTCACAAACACATGTATGTCCCACTCCTTTTAAGCACATCCCATGAGGTAGAACTCTCTATCAGGCACAACCATGTAGGCTACACAACATTCAAGCACATCCCATGGGGTAGAACTCTCTATCAGGCACAAACCCATGTAAGTCCTGCCCCTTCAAGCACATCCCATGGGGTAGAACTCTCTATCAGGCACAAACCCATGTAAGTCCTGCCCCTTCAAGCACATCCCATGAGGTAGAACTCTCTATCAGGCACAAACCCATGCAGGTTCTGCCACATTCAAGCACAGCCCATGAAATAACACTCTCAATAAGGCAAAAGCTCAAGCAAGTCCGGCCTCATTCAAGCACAGTCCATGAGGTAACACTCTCTAGCAGGTGCAAAGTCAAGCAATCCTTTCTCTATTAACAAGAAGTCCATTGAGGCTGTTTTTCCTCCAATGTCTGCAGTTCTCTTTAAATCTCTTATTTTAGCCATTTACATGCGCCATTAGTAAAGCTCTGTATCTTCACACTGGGCACCGCCATTTTGAAACAGTACATTTTCAGATCACACTTTTTTTTCACACAATATGCATTTTTTTTAAAACATTCTCTTTTATATGATATACTAAATATTATTAGTTGGGGATTAAATATATGTCTTGCTTTCAGTATCTATACTATAATCGCATTTGTAAAGGGTTCGTAAAGGGTTCGTTGCCAGTTGCGCACGCATCCTCAAAGGAATGTTGGCTGCACAAGGCAGCCAAAAGAATCCACCTGGATGCAGCGTAGGCAAACCCGAAGACAAAAAATAAAAACACGCAACCGCCCGCACAAAATAACTAAAAACCACGTAACCTCCCGCAAGAAATTAAAAAAAAACACGTAAACCGCCCACACAAAGTATAAAAAAAAAAATTAACCTCCCACACGAAATATTAAAAGACACCTAAACCGCCAACCCCCACATTGCAAAACAATAAAGTAATTAACCCCTAATTGTCAAATAACATAATTAAAATATTAACCCCTAAACCTCCAATCCCCAAATTGCAATAAACCTAATTAATCTATTAACCCCTAAACCACAAAACCCCCACATCGCAATAAACCTATTTAACCTATTAACGCTTAAACCTCCAACTCCCCACATCGCAATAAACATAATTAACCTATTAACCCCTAAACCGCCAAACCACATCGCAATAAACCTAATATATTAACCCCTATACAGCCAACACCCCCACAACGCAAATAACTAATTTAATTACTAAGCCCCCTAACCTAACATCCCTAAATTAACCCCAATTACTACTAAATTACAAAAAATAAAAAGTCTAACATTACAGAAAACAATTAACAAAATGAACAAAAATAAAAAAAATTATACCTAATCCCTATGAAAATAAAAAAGCCCCCCCCATAATAAAAACACCCCCTAATCTACACTGAACTACCAATAGCCCTTAAAAGGGCCTTTTGTAGGGCATTGCCCTAAGTTAAACAGCTCTTTTGCATTTAAAAAATACTAAGTCCCCCCCTAACAGTAAAATCCCCCCACCCACCAAACCCCCAAAATCAAAAAACCTACCACTAAAAAAACCTAAACTACCCATTGCTCCTAAAGGGGCATTTGTATGGGCATTGCCCTTAAAAGGGCATTCAGCTCTTTTACTGCCCTTAAAAGGGCAATCAGCTCTTTTTCAAGCCCATTAAATCTCTAATGTTAAAAAAAAAAAAAATATCCTAAAATTAAGCCCCAAATAGGTTCTCACTATTCCTGAAGTCCAGCGGAGAAGGTCTTCTTCCAGATGGCTCCATCATCTTCTATCTTCATCTGGAGCGAAGGTGGGTACCCCATATTTATTGGGTACCTTGCATTCCTATTGGCTGAAATTTTGAAATCAGCCAATAGGATGAGAGCTACTGAAATCTTATTGGCTGATTTTAACAGCCATTAGGATTTCAGTAGCTCTCATCCTATTGGCTGATTTCAAAATTTCAGCCAATAAGAATGCAAGGTACCCCCAAATTGAATGCGGGTACCTTGCTTTCAATCTTCAGTGTACGACAGACATCTGATAGAGAGGAGCTTCCACGTCACTGAGGAATGCCACTCCCGCCGATGACCACTGCCGTTGAGGACCGCCGATGAGAATCCACGCATCGGGGAAGACAGCTCCACACCTCTGCTCCATGCCGCCTTCGTTCCGGATGAAGGTAGAAGATAATGGAGCCGCCTGGATGAAGACCTCCCCCACCGGACTTCAGAAACAGTGAGTACCTATTTGGGGCTTAGTCTTGGGCTTTTTTTTTTCTTTTGGGGTTTTTTTTTTTTTTAGATTAGGGTTTTTTGGGCTGGAAAAGAGCTGATTGCCCTTTTAAGGGCAGTAAAAGAGCTAAATGTCATTTTAAGGGCAATGCCCATACAAATGCCCCTTTAGGGGCAATAGGAAGTTTAGTTTTTTTTTTTTAGTGTTAGGGTATTTTTTGGGGGGGGTTTGGTGCGTGGGGGGGTTTTACTGTTAGGGGGTAATTGGTCATTTTTGTAAGTAAAAGAGCTGTTTAACTTATGGCAATTCCCAACAAAAGGCCCTTTTAAGAGCTATTGGTAATTTAGTATTAGATTAGGGGGTGTTTTTATTTTAGGGGTTGCTTTTTTATTTTTATGGGGTATTAAGTTTAGGTTTCATTTTTTTTATTTTGGATAGCTTTGTTTATTTTTTTTCTGTAATTTACTTTTTTTTAATTTTTTGTAACTTTAGCTTGGGGGTTTGTATTTTTTAAACATAGACTACCCTCCGGGCAGGCTTATCGCCTAGTAACTAAATAAAACAAAAATTGTGAATGCAAAATAAAGTTAGTTAGACAATAATACCTTGTAATAAGCTAGTAAATGATATGTTTCTAGGATCTGATCAGTAGGGATGAACAAATTGTAGAATTTTACCATTTGAATATTCCTCTGAACATATTTCTATAGAACAAATGTTACTGGGACATTATTTTCTGGCTAATCTTTGCTTTAAATACACCAGTCTATCTAGCATTACCCATGACCCTTCTTGGCTAATCAGTATGTTTTATTTCTTAAAGGGACATGAAACCCAAAACTTTTTTTCATGATTCAGATAAAGCATGTCATTTTAAACAACTATCCAATTTACTTCTATTATCTAATTTGATTATTTCTCAATATATTTTGTTATATAAAATATATGTTTTGTCATTGGCTTACTGATGTGTTCAGTTAACTCCCAGTAGTGCATTGCTGCATCTTCAATAAATGTTACCAAGGCAATAAAACAAAATTGATAATAGAAGTAAATTAGAAAGTTGTATAAAATTGTATGTTCTATCTGTTTTTATGTCCCTTTAAGATAAAATAGGTGGTTACTGGAGTCATCAATCATGAGCGGTTAGTGCATCCTGAACGCTCAAATGTGCACAACAGACTGGCGAAGCGCAATGCAGGCTTTCTCTTGCGATCAAGGGGTTAAAACGCATTATTAGGTATAGTTGCAGCTATAGTTAATTGAGGCGCAGTTTTGCTATCTCAGATTACTAGTGCTGCTGATATATATAAAGTACATTCACCTTGATGATGCTGTTGGTGATAATCTCAGGCAGAGATTGAATCTATGAGTTTCAGAGCATAAGAACAAGTATCTGCAAGAAACGTCATCTGACAGCAGCCCAGTGTTTAATGCCACAACCTCTATAATCTGAAAAACACTATTTTAACCAGAGCTAAGCACCCGATGTGTCTTCTGGCTGTAAGGGACAAACATATTTCCACTACTAATTGGTGGTCAGTCATTCATTTTCATACTTCTTAAACTCATCCTGTAGGATTGTCACTGGTTGGGCTGTATGATCTGCCTCCTGTCCGCAGCCCCTTAATATCCAAAGCCCCACCAAGCCCTACTGAGACACAATTACGGACCTCCTGGACACCCCATGAGCCCATCCCTTAGCACATAACTCCGTCCCTCCCATGCATGGCCACACCCACATATTATTGGTGGGTCATTGCCCACAAGCATTTAACCCCCCCACATCCTGAAAATAATCGGGAGATATTTTTATTTTATTTTTCATTTCAAAACTTTCATGATTCAGAATGTACAATTTAAAAATAAAAACTCTTGGTATCCTTTTAGCACCTTTCCACAATAACATACTGAGGTAGGCAGCTTAGGAGTGTGAATGTGTCTGTTTGGCAGCAGCATTTGCAACAATGTTTGTAACAATGTTATACATTTAATGCTCAAGATAGCATGCACCCTCTTTAGCCTACCTCAACAAATGGTGGTCTTTTGCATGATAGAAATTTTATAGAGTTCACTTTTCAATGAGGCAAAATATATTTATTTAAACAGAAATAAATCATTAAAAATTAAAAAATCAAGGCCATCACCAGGAACACAATCTAGTGTAGCTATTGTGACATTTGTTACCACTTCCATTTTTGTAGATCTAGTCATCTCCATACTCAAAGGGATGGAAAATACTCTTATGACAATGCCTTTGGCACAGAATAGGTTAAAATGTGGCACCTTCTAGGTTATTATAATAATCTTACTGCTATTTATAGCAAGAAAATAAACTGATATATAAGAAAGTTAAAACAATAAGAGGCAAATGTCATGTAAACAGAGTGCCTTTGCTTTTCACCCCACAACGTGCCCATTTACCAATGTTCCCATGGAAACAGGGCCTAGCAAGGATGACATTAATGACTGGGTGCCTGAATCTTCACAATAAAGTGTTGGTTAGAAATTACACACTTGTCTCTATGTGTCAGCTATGGATAGGCCCCTTCTTAAACCTAAATGAGGAAGAGGGGCTGAACTCACATGGAACTTTTAAGCTGGGATGTGAACAGCCGTGCCGCAAAAGCATTTAGGAAGGAAGGGGCAGTAAATAAACAATATGACACAGCTGACAGCTCAACAAAGTTTAAGGTCCCATTTCTCCTTCCTCCTAAAAATTGTTATGGGTGTTATGTTTAGTTTATATGCAACTCTATGATTTAATGTGGTACCAAATATTACAGATTTATTTAAAGGTATACTCTAAACCAAAAATAGCATGCTCTACCCTGTTACAGCATGTTGGTTTAGCATTACTGACCCTAGGATAAAAATATAATTAAAGGGACACTAAATATATTTAAAGTTCATCCCTCTAATTATGGGGGCTGCCATTTTGGAACCTAGGTTACACTGCAGGTATCTGAAGGAGAGTTGCTGCAGATGTGCAAACACATCAGCACTGAAATGTAATGAAAGATAGATTTCAAAATGGCAGCACCCATGACTAGAGGGAGGCAGGAAATAACCTCAAAACTTTCCTTTTAAAATGTGTTTCCCTTTAAAGTCCACCCTGGGAGCTGCACACATTACCGCTCTCCAGCAGAACACAGAGCCAATCAGGAGTGGCAGTCACACTTAGCTGTCATACTCTTATAGGGTATGTCATTTTAACGCTAGTTATGCTTTAATGCTCTATGTTTTAGCCTCCGCAAAAGGGTTAATCACATAGTTAAAGTCCTGCTTAGGACCTGCAGAGCACTGTTAGTCTGGAGTGAAAACAACTGCTGTTCCAATCAGCAGCAATAATTGCAGAACTGAGTCATGTGACTAGCGCTACTGATTGGATTAGTGGCAGTTTCTGCTTGGGACCAGCAGTGCTCTGTGGGGGTTAAACACATAGCATTACAGCTTCGCTAGCGTTAAAATGACATCCCCTTACGGATTAGAGCATGTCATTTTAACACTATAATGACACTTAATGCAAAAATGGCATGCTCTAGCAACTGGAGGGTTAGAAAACAAAACAAAACAAAAATGTTAGCAGTATGTCCTCATGTTTAATTGCATTTAGTTTACATTAGTCTGTGAACTGTACATCTGATCCTCTAGATTAGCATGTGATATTTACTATCGTCAACATTATCGATATAAGGAAACGCATAAAAAAAATATTTTTTTGACAAAATAAAGTTGCATTATTCATTGTGAAATTCTTTATAACGTAGCTTACAGTTTGTATTTAAAGGGACATGAAAACCTTTTTTTTCTTTCATGAGTCAGAGCATATATTTATAAACAGCTTTCCAATTTACTTCTATTGTATATTTTGCTTTATTCTCTTTGTATCCTTTGTTGAAGGAACAGTAACGCACTACTGTTTGCTAGCGGAACACATCAGTAAGCCAATAACAAGACGCATATATGTGCAGCCACCAATCAGCAGCTAGTTCTCACCTTCTGAACCTACCTTGGTTTGATTTTCAACAAAGGATACCATGAGAAATAAGCAAATTAGATAACATAAGTAAATTGGAAAGTTTTTTAAAATTGTATGTGCTGTCTGAATCATGAGGGAAATTTTTGGGTTTCGTGTCCCTTTAATGTCCCTTTAACTGCACTCAGATATAAAGAGCAAATATCTCCAGTATGTTAGACTAAACTAATAAAATACATTAACAAGAACGATCAAAAATTTTCAGTCATGGGGCTGATATTCAAAACCTCGCCGCTTAGGCAAGATATTCTAAGAAGCCTCGTCGGTACAGTGAGGTCCTTAAATTTGTTTTTAGAAACACAGGATTTTATCTTGAGACGTGTTTATGTTGCTATGTAGTGTTCTTTATGTGAAACGGAGACTCCTACATTACAATATAAGGTCTAAAAAAATCCCAAAGATATTGTGTAATTTCTCTTCATGCCGGTGAGGATTTGAATATCAGGCCCATGGAAAGAAATTACGTAAAATGTTTGGGGGCTTTTTTTTTTAGCATCTTATTGTAATTTATGTCTATCTCCTCAGCATCCAGAACCTGAATAAAAACAGCTCTAAGGGTAAAATTTCCTTTTCTAAAATTCTTTGAGGGACTTCACAGTATTGATGAGACTTCTTAGATAAATTTGCCAGAGCAGATAGCTTTAGATCATTGGCTCTGAGTGATGTACAGGGGCGTATTAAGGCATAGGCCAATGAGGCCGGTGCCTAGGGAGGCAGATTTTTAAGGGGCAGCAGAATTTTGAGTCCCTAGGGCCACTCTACTGAACTCAGGGCCGGGTGGCTAAATCAACCAATTACAAATGACTTAAATGGCTGGCCCAGCTATTGCTGTCCTATGGGATTGTATGTGGGTGCGCATGTCGTGTGACAGTGGAGGCGGAGCTCACTTGCGCAGCCTGGCCTGGACTGAGAGGGAATGCGGTATTCTTCCTGGCTCCACCGCGTGATTGAGACTCACAGACTAAACAGTGCAGCGTGCACTACATCGTGACCACTGTGAAACAGCATATGCCTTTCTCCCTTCAATACATCTTCATTAGGCATTAAAATACTTAAACGGATTAGTCACTAAATACTTGTACATTTACTGTTTGTCTATCTGTCATACATGCAAAGAATAAGTATTTATTGCTGAATCTATACAACTATGTGACTTAAAACACAACTGAAAATTTGTTGTATGCATTTAATACATTCAGAAACAATACAAGTATATACTTTATTATGATTGTATCATGTGACTTTATCCCCTAGGATACAATTCCTAAACTTATCATAACTACTGTTGTATTTTTTAAGTACTTTTAAAGGCCAGTTTGTATATTCATTACATATTTATCCAAGCAGATATTTTGCTTAAATAACTGTCAATCACCAAAGAAGATGTTTAAGGTTAAACAACTACCTACTGACAAACTATCATACAGTGAAGGCTATTTTTTTCTGATATAAACACTTTAATCATCTGACTTGCAAAATAATGTCTTAATATATATATATATATATATATATATATATATATGTGTGTGTGTGTGTGTGACCAGAGTGAATGCAAGCCCTGATGAACATCTACTTAAAAAGACATTTATTTTTTTATTTTTTTACACCCTGCCCCAAAAATATTATGTCTAAAAAAAGGCCTTAAACCTGGGGTGGGGTGGGGGGCAGCAGAATTTTGAGTGCCTAGGGCAGCACAAAACCTAAATACTCCCCTGGTTGTATGCATTTAATACATTCAGAAACAATACAAGTATATACTTTATTATGATTGTATCATGTGACTTTATCCCCTAGGATACAATTCCTAAACTTATCATAACTACTGTTGTATTTTTTAAGTACTTTTAAAGGCCAGTTTGTATATTCATTACATATTTATCCAAGCAGATATTTTGCTTAAATAACTGTCAATCACCAAAGAAGATGTTTAAGGTTAAACAACTACCTACTGACAAACTATCATACAGTGAAGGCTATTTTTTTCTGATATAAACACTTTAATCATCTGACTTGCAAAATAATGTCTTAATATATATATATATATATATATATATATATATATATATATATATATATATATATAATGTGTGTGTGTGTGTGTGTGACCAGAGTGAATGCAAGCCCTGATGAACATCTACTTAAAAAGACATTTATTTTTTTATTTTT
Organism: Bombina bombina; assembly: GCF_027579735.1. NCBI lineage: Eukaryota > Metazoa > Chordata > Amphibia > Anura > Bombinatoridae > Bombina > Bombina bombina. The sequence goes on from NC_069504.1 coordinate 1,085,499,635, forward strand.
TTACACCCTGCCCCAAAAATATTATGTCTAAAAAAAGGCCTTAAACCTGGGGTGGGGTGGGGGGGCAGCAGAATTTTGAGTGCCTAGGGCAGCACAAAACCTAAATACTCCCCTGGTGATGTAACAACTTATATTACAGCAAATATCTATATATCACACACAAGCAGACCTGAAACACCATGGGTGTCCATTTTTCAGATAAACCAAATCTAAAAAAACTTGATTCACTGTAACTGAACAGCCTGGAACCAAAGACCCATACATCCTACTGCCACCAATTCACAAAAATAAGACACACAATTATCTCTATCTCGCAAAAAAGGGACAGTCAACACCAGAATTTTTGTTGTTTTAAAAGATAGATAATTCCTTAATTACCAATTCCCCTGTTTTGCATAACCAACACAGTTATAATTATACACGTTTACCTCTGTAATTACCTTGTATCTAAGCCTCAGCAGACTGCCCCCCTTATTTCAGTTCTTTTGACAGACTTGCATTTTAGCCAATCAGAGCTGTCTCCATGGTAAATTCATGTGCACGAGCTCAATGTTATCTATATGAAACACGTGAACTAATGCCCTCTAGTGGTGAAAAACTATCAAAATGCATTTAGATTAGAGGCGGCCTTCAAGGTCTAAGAAATTAGCATATGAACCTCCTAGGTTTAGCTTTCAACTAAGAATACCAAGAGAACAAAGCAAAATTGGTGATTAAAGTAAATTGAAAAGTTGTTTAAAATTACATGCCCCATTTGAAACATGAAAGTTTTTTTTGGACTTGACTGTCCCTTTAAGACTCATCTAACGTATAGTAAGAACAAATAGGTGCTTGTGCCAACCAGAGGCACTGCCTGGCCCCCAAGCAATAGAAAGTTACTGAACGGTCCACGGCACCTTGTAGTAAAATTATCTTTCTATTGAAGACATTTTAAAAACAAACTGTGACGTTCCGGGGTCTCCACCTTAAAGGGACACTGAACCCAAAAAATTTCTTTTGTGATTCAGATAGAGCATGCAATTTTAAGCAACTTTCTAATTTACTCCTATGATCACATTTTCTTCGTTAACCTTGCTATCTTTATTTGAAAAAGAAGGCATCTAAGCTAAGGAGCCAGCCATTTTTTGGTTCAGCAAACTGGACAGCACTTGTTTATTGGTGGGTGAATTTATCCACCAATCAGCAAGAACAATCCAGGTTGTTCACCAAAAATGGACCGGCATCTAAACTCACATTCTTGCTTTTCAAATAAAGATACAAAGAGAATGAAGGAAATTTGATAATAGGAGTAAATTAGAAAGTTGCTTAAAATTGCATGCTCTATCTAAATCACAAAAGAAAAAATTTGGGTCCAGTGTCCCTTTGATTATACATCATGTATGATTAAGGGGGAGACCTCGAAACGTCACAGTTTGTTTTTACTCTGTCTTTAGTAGAAAGATAATTTTACTACAAGATGCCATGGACAGTTTCAGTGACTTAAAGGGACACTGTAACCAAAATTTTTCTTTCGTGATTCAGATTGAGCATGAAATTTTAAGCAACTTTCTAATTTACTCCTATTATCAAATTTTCTTCATTCTCTTGGTATCTTTATTTGAAATGCAAGAATGTAAGTTTAGATGCCGGCCCATTTTTGGTGAACAACCTGGGTTGTCCTTGCTGATTGGTGGATAAATTCATCCACCAATAAAAAATTGCTGTCCAGAGTACTGAAACCAAAAAAAAGCTTAGATGCCTTCTTTTTCAAATAATGATAGCAAGAGAACGAAGAAAAATTGAAAATAGGAGTAAATTAGAAATTTGCTTAAAATTGCATGCTCTTTCTGAATTACAAAAGAAAAAAATTAGTTTCAGTGTCCCTTTAAGACTCATCTGGTATAGAGTGGCCACCCAACCAGTATTTTACCCACATGGCCGGTATGTTTAAGGTTCAGATAAACGTTGAAATAATAAAGGCCCTATGATGGTGAAACTTCTTTTAAGTGTGATGGAATCTAATTGTAAATGAATCATATAAAATCAGTCCTACAACATTTAGTTAATGAGTTATGATGTGAAATCATTTATGCACATTTATGCAAATTAGTTTTTTTTCTCTCATTCCAATTTTCCCTCTTCCTCTTAGCTAAACCTTCGCAATGCATTTTTATTATTTACTAAATAAGCCAACATTATAATAGTAACAATAACTAGATACCTTCTGAAGTTATAAGGTCACTGTCGGTAGCTGTTGAACATTTGCACTTTGTCTTTAGTTTTGTGATTTATTTACAGAAAGTTGTACATTTATGTTTGTATTTAAATACATTATTCCCCAAAGTTTCACCTTATTACTAATGTAACAACCTGTTTGCAATTTAAAGGGACATGGAACTCAAGATTTTTCTTTCATTAAGATTGAATATACAATTTTAGGAAACTTTCCAATGTACTTATGTTATCTAATTTTCTTTGTTCTCTTGGTATCCTTTGATGAAAAGTATACCTAGGTAGGCTAAGGAGCAGCAATGCACTACTGGGAGCTAGCTGCTGATTGGTGGTTGCAAATATAATCCTCTTCTTATTGGCTCACTGGATGTGTTCAGCTAGCTCCCAGCAGTGCAAGAGAATAAAGTAAATTTGATAATAGAAGTACAGTTGTTCACTGTAGTAAAGTTGGTAAATTACCCAGCTTATGAATAGATATTTGTTGAACGATGTCACAGAATGCCAAGGATCCAAACTACTGAAACTAAAACTTCTAAAATCCTAAAAATACATTTAAAGGGACATAATACGCATATGCTAAATCACTTGAAACTGATGCAGTATAACTGTAAAAAGCTGACAGGAAAATATCACCTGAGCATCTCTATGTAAAAAAGGAAGATATTTTACCTCACAATCTCCTCAGCTCAGCAGAGTAAGTTCTGTGTAAAAAGTTATACTTCAGCTGCTCCCAGCTGCAGGTAAAAAAAAAAAAAAAAAATGAAGAAATGAACAGCAGCCAATCAGCATCAACAGTGCTGAGGTCATGAACTCTTTTACTGTGATCTCATGAGATTTCACTTAACTCTCATGAGATTTCATAGTAAACTTCCTTACACTGAATAGGGACATGAGAGTGCACGAGGCTCAATCCTTCAGCTGTCCCGGGACAGACATACTGATTTGCTGCTTAGAAGTCCTTTACAATGGGAGGTGGCTACTGAGGAATTTTTGAGGTAAAATATCTTTCTTTTTTACATAGAGATGTTCAGGTGATATTTTCTAGTCAGCTTTTTACAGCTATGCTGCATCACTTTCAACATTTTGGTATCATGGACCTTTAAACTTCTTCAAAACCCGGGAACCTGGGCTTCTTATTAAACAACAATAGCTGCATTGCTATTTCAGCTTGAATATTGTTATGAAAAATGGACATGTGTGTAGTACTTTATTGCTACAGCCCCTCCCCACTATAATTGTTAAAGGGATATGAAACCCAAATTGTTTCTTTCAGGATTTAGATAGAACATGCAATTTTAAGCAACTTTCTAATTTACTCAAATGTTCTTCATTCTCCTGGTATGCTTTGTTGAATGAGCAGCAATGCACTACTAATTGCCGACACATCACATAGTTGAGCCAATGACAATCGGTATATTTATGCAGCCACTAACCTAGGTTCTTTGCTGCTCCTGAGCTTTCCTAGATAAACCTTTAAGCAAAGGATAACATGAGAAGGAAGTAAATTAAATAATAGAAGTAAATTGGAAAGTTGTTTAAAATATTATTCTCTATCAGAATCATGAAAGATTTTTTTTTTGGGTTTCATGTCCCTTTAAGCCCATCACAATTATCAATATATGTGCTCCTAATACTAATCAGAACTCTTTGAGCGAAATGTATCCCTTCCTACATTTTAAGAAAGTGATTATTCTGCTGTTTTTAGATTTGTTATATAGTGATTGATAGATCAATAAATTGCTCATTGGGGTAACAAACACACAAAAAAAACACCATGTCAGTTTACTTGTATGATTACATTTACCTTTCTTATTTACTCTTGGCATTCTTTTTTCAAACCTAGCTCATTGCCATAAGAGCATACAGAGGTAGACTAAGGCACATGCATGTATTGAGCACTATATGGCAGCAGTGTATGCAACAATGTTTGTAACAATGTTATATAATATATATAATGTTATAGACACTATCAATATGCTATCATTGAAAGGGGACAACAAGAGAAAGATGTAAATTTGAAAATAGAAGCCAATTGGATTTTTTTTATTGCATGCTCTATCTAAATCATGAAAGTTTAACTTTAACTTCAATGTCTGTTTTATTCTTCCCTGTGAGCCTGGCAGTTCAGGACAAAGAGATAATATACCACTCTAAACAGAAGCATTATACATTATTTTCATAACAATCTCACTCCAAGTAAAACTACACCAAACTGGACAACCAATGGTCTCTAGGCTCACCGGATCGCCATTTAAGGGTCTTCAGTTACTTTGACTGGTCAGATATAGCAATGACCTCTACATATGTTATTCAGATATGTATCTACTATTGAAATTAAAAATAAGATTGAACTTATTTTGTAAACATCCTTTGAATGTGACAATAATATTAACACAATTATTACTACAGGTAGAAAACCCTTTATCCAAACTGCTGGGAACAATAAAGGTTTGGATTTCAGAATATTTGTATATTTGCATCTGTAAAATGGGACAGCTTGGATGGGACCAAGTGTAAACAACAAAATCTAATCCATTTAGGCAATATTTACATGTCATGATACAGATTTTACCTACAACCTAAAACAATATCATTTTTGTTTCTTCTATATACACAGTACCCTCAGATTAAAGTGATGTAATCAGGACAGTAATAGTTTTTGTCTTAAATAAATATAGATTTGTATTCACATTTTAGAACACAAAAAACAAACAAACAAAAGATGCAGACAGAGAAGACTGTGACTTACTGACGGGAAAAACTAATAACCTTAGTTTTTAGAAAATATGAACAAACAAATCTGGATTTCTGAATAATTCTGGATTTTGGAATTCTGGATTTGGGGATTAGTCCCTGTACTAACTGGAAGGCACATACATTTGTGTTGATGGAAGAACTTAAACACAATGCAATACAAGCTAGATTGTTTTTCCACTGAAAACAGCAGCTAAATAAATTCCTATTTTATTGAACCAACACACGTATGGCCCAGCAGGAACCTGTCTACAAAGATACTACATGTAAATCCCTATGTCTGAGACGTCTTAGACAGCAGCAAAGCATCTCAGAGCACATATACTACATTATAAATCCAACGTCTGAACTTTTACATTATATAACGCATTACATTTTTTGTCCACCATTCCCATGTAGATCCTCTATGCAAGAAATTAAAGAATCACTTTGCTTTAGGCTCCAAATTGTAACTACATAGATATTTAGCACCTCATATCTAAAAAAAAAATGTTATTTCCTCATTGTTATTGTATCTTTCAAAAGTATAAACTCACATCATACTCATTATTTATCCTTTGTGGATGCCGTCTCTGCAAAGTAAATATCCAAAAAAAAACTCTGTTTGATTCAATCTACGCTCTCTGAGATGAGAGAGAGTTTTTTTGGATATTTATTTTGCAGACACAGCATCCACAAGGGATGAAAAAGGAGTTTTTCTAAATCATAATTTTTATATCTGATGAATAATGAGTATGATGTGAGTTTATACTTTTGAAAAGATATGATCACCAGTACTATACATTTACATTAACCATGATCTCTCTGTCCTATTTATGCTCTAATTGGACATCGGTCCATGTATGTCAAATAGTTTTACCAATATATGTATCTAAGTAGAGTACCATTGTGTAGGTTTATAGTAATGTATCGAAATATAGAGAATGTGTGATGTTTTAATTATATATTATTGGGGCACCTGCTGATAAATAGCTTATGATAAGTATCTGTGATTGTTTGCTTGAGAAAACGTTTGTATGATACGGTAGGAGGGGGAGGTTCAATACTTACTTCATTGAGAAAGACAGAAGCCAAAACGCATATGATGTAAAGTTTACCGGTACTGTGTACCATGTTGTTTTTCAATGTGATACAGTTTCCTTGAAGATGTATTGCTTTTAAGTTTTATTTCAAGGGATATAATACTGTACTCATATGCTAAATCACTTGAAAGTCCTGCAGCATAACTTTAAAAATCTGACAAGAAAATATCACCTGAGCATCTCTATGTAAAAATGGAAGATATTTTGCCTCAGTTATACTTCAGTTGCTGTCCAGCTGCAAATTGGAAAACAAAATTAGCCACTCAGCATCAGCAGTGCTGAGGTAATGCTTTCCCTTTGCTGGGATCTCATGAGATTTCATAGAACTTAAACTTAATACTTACTTAAACTGAATAGGAAAATAACATGACTGTGCCTGCACGACAGATGCACACTCCCTAGCTTGTCCTGGGACAATCACACTGACTGGCTGCTTAGTCTCTTTACAGTGGGGTGTGAATACTTAGGAAATATGAGGTAAAATATCTTCCTTTTCTACATAGAGATGTTCAGGTGATATTTTCTAGTCAGCTTTTTACAGCTATGCTGCATCACTTTCATGTGCTTCAACATTTGGGTATCATGTATCCTTAAATATTTAATAAGTTAATATACTTAATAAGTTTTGACATTTTTATCAAAAGGTTGGACGTTCACTGTGCATTTTTTTTCTAATCAGTCATGAAAAGCACATTGCAACCTTATCAAGTTTAACCCTGCTACATAAATGTCATTAATTGACTTAAACCGAAATGTCATGTAATTAAAAGCTGTTTACTGACCATTTAAAGGGACATAATACTCATATGCTAAATCACTTTTAAACGGATGCAGTATAACTGTCAAAAGCTGACAGGAAAATATCACCTGAGCATCTCTATGTAAAAAAGGACGATATTTTACCTCACAATCTCCTCAGCTCAGCAGAGTAAGTTCTGTGTAAAAAGTTATACTCAGCTGCTCCCAGCTGCAGGTAAAAATAAAAATAAAATGAAGAAATGAACAGCAGCCAATCAGCATCAGCAAGTGCTCAGGTCATGAACTCTTTTACTGTGATCTCATGAGATTTGACTTAACTCTCATGAGATTTCATAGTAAGCTTCCCTTACCTGATTGGTGAAATAATATGAGAGTTCACGAGGCTCATCCTTTCCGCTGTCCCAGGACAGACATACTAAAATGCTGCTTAGAAATCCTTTACAATGGGATGTGGCTACTGAGGAACTTTTGAGGTAAAATATCTTTCTTTTTTACATAGAGATGTTCAGGAGATATTTTCTAGTCAGCTTTTTACAGCTATACTGCATCACTTTCAAGTGTTTAAACATTTGGGTATTATGGCCCTTTAAGGGATTGCAGAATGATAGTAATGTTTCTCATTTTTATAGAAATGTAGTCATAAAATATTAGGGAATGATGTATCCTCAGATGCCAAGACAGGCCTGTGTGTATATGTGTGTGTATACGTCGTGTGTGTATACGTGTGTGTATGTATACCTGTGTCTATGTATGTGTGGACATGTGTGTATTCGTGTGTGTATGTATATACATATTTGTGTGTGTACGTGTGTGTGTATATGGTGTGTGTGTGTGTCTACGTGTGTGTGTGTGTGTGTATGTGTATACGTGTGTGTATGTATATACATATTTGTGTGTGTACGTGTGTGTGTATATGTGTGTGTGTGTGTATATGTGTGTGAGAGAGAGTACAGTACAGATAGATAGATAATAGAGCACATTGCCTTCTAACTGCGTATTTCAAGATCATTTTATGGTGTGGACAAATGTATACTGCTAAAATTAGTATCCTATGAAGAAATAAATACTTTTTATGTGCAGTGGCATGCAGCCTAGAAAAAGAAGGTTTATATGTTGAAAAAGAGAGAGTGGGACAAAGCCTGGGGATTCCTCACCTTCAGGACTGCTCCATGCAGTCATCCAGGAATGATTAGTTAACTGGATCAGATGCCTGATAATAGCCCCCCATATCTAGAAATCTTGTCTGCCCACCAGTAGCAGATCAATATACACTCAATTTTCCAACCATTCATGATACATTAAATCTCAAAGACAAGCTGGTACATTCCTCTCATATATTCCCACCATCTTTCCCTCTTAATCTTTTGATTCTAAACCTAAACGTTCATCAGGACATATTAAATCTGCAAATGGCTGTATAGCCAAATTCCCAAAGACGAAGAAAGACGTCTTTCTTCGTCTTTGGGAGTTTGGCTATACAGCCGTTTGCAGATTTAATATGTCCTGATGAAGGCTCGGATAAGGGCCGAAACATCGACCATTCTTTGTTGATGTATGAATAAAGCTATTTTATTTGAATTTACAAATCCTGAGAGTGCCCTTCTTGATACGGATATATATATATATATATATATATATATATATAAAATATATAGATAGATAGAGAGAGAGTGAGGTATAGATATTTATTATTTTACTATATATTTAAAAATAAAAATAATATTTTCTTCTTTGTGAAGAACATTGGAATGTAACTCTTTTCGGGTTTAGCTCAGTTGATCTAACATGGTGCCGGGTTAAACGCTCAAAGCGATAACTGTTAGGTTTCTTATCCCTATAGAAGTTAGCGTGGTTGCAGTAAGTCCTGAACATAGCACACACCAGACTTTCTCATGCGTGCTAACTTTTTACTTTCAATTTGTACTACTTATGCTTACCCGGCTCCGATAAATTTTTACTTTTCACTAGCATGTGAGTGAAAAAGTTATTTAGCGCACCTCTTATAATCTGTCCCTAAATACATTTAGAAGGATAGTATTGAGGTTATTCTTCGCCTCCCTCTAGTCAAGGATGACACCATGATGAATTCTATCTTTTACTACATTCCAGTGCTGATGTATTTGCGCAAGTGCAGTAACTCTCCTTCAGATATCTGCAGTGTAACCTAAGTTACAAAATGGCAGCACCCATAATTAGAGGGAGGTACATGAAATGTATTTAGTGTTTAATGTCCCTTTAAAGGGACAGTAAGCATCTTTTGCTTTTGTATAAAAATTGTGCTTTGTCCCACACTCCCCAGAGAGGCCAAAAAGCATATTATGTAACCTAGGTTTTTAAAATGCTGCAAATGGCCTAAACCAGCTATTTTATTTGCAGCATTTGCAGGCTACAGGATTTGCTTTTTTTACCTCTCTACAGCGCGTGGGACAAAGAACAATTTTTACATAAAAGCAAAATGAATCCCCCACTTAAATATATTTTCTGTGGCAATTACCTCACTATACAAATAAAAAGTAGTTCCTTTAGCAAAGCATTGTTATCAGTGAGTATTATACCCTCTAAGGTGACTTACATAACAATAATATCCTTACTACTAATTTTATAGATGTTCCAAACAGCCCCGTTACATTACTAATAAGACACAAATCTGTAATGATCATTCCAAACAAGCTAATATCATATAAAGAGTTTTCCTCTCTACCTAGGTGTGAGTTTTCTCTCTGGCTAAACTCCCCCCACCCACCCCGTGCTCTAAAACCGCAGAGAACATGATGCTTTGTGCTGGGGCATCTGTAGCACAGCCCTGCACAGCAGACCTCAGCTTTGTACAATATTCACCCTGTTTGTTTTCAGGCCAGATCTGATTACTCACTGACAGGCTGCGGTTGGGTTAGTCATCTTTGTTCCAGAAGCAACCAAAAATGTTACATAAAACCTAACTTAAAGGGACATTAAACCCAAACTATTTATTTCATGATTCAGATAGACAATGCCATTGTAAACAATATCCCAATTTACTTCTATTATATAATTTGCTTCATTCTTTAGATATCCTTTGTTGAAGAAATAGCAATGCACATGGGTGAGCCAATCACATGAGGCATCTATGTGCAGCCACCAATCAGCAGCTACTGAGCCTATTTAGATATGCTTTTTTAGCAAAGGATATCAAGAGAATGAAGCAAATTAGATAATAAAAGTAAATTAGAAAGTTGTTTAAAATGGCATGCTCTGTCTCAATCATGAAAGAAAAAATATGGGTTTCATGTCCCTTTAACTGTTTTATTTAAAGGTCATTATACTCATAAAAATGCCATCTAATTTGTGAAAGTGTCATTTTAAGTCTAGCGACTCTTTAATGCCATGTGTTTATGTTGTGTTTGATGCAACCTAAACCTATACGTGAGGACTTCAGTTGCGCTAACCTGATGAGCGCAAATGTAGTTTGCGCTTATGCGGTCATGTTAACTAAACTAACTTAAGCTAGTTAAGCAGTTCATTGCTGTTCTAGTGGAGCTGATTTAACTATGTGTTTAACACATTTGGTGATCATTAAATGCAAGCAATAATGCAACTTCATTTTACATTTGTATGTTTCTTTAAAGTTGAGCTTTCTAATTTGCATATTTGTGTTTATTTAGTGAAGTAGCAGACGCTTATCTAGACTTTTATACATTTATAGTTAACCTCTTGACTGCCAATTAGGCCAGCACGGCTTACTTGTGTTTTTGTGGCAGGTCACATCAAGGCTCCAAATTCAATATGAATAAAATATTGAATGAAAAAAACTCCCAGTTGCTTAAGTCACATGCCATATATCCAGTGTTTTCCCCAGGACCTATTTATGGCTAGATTACAAGTAGATCGCTAGATATCGCTCCCGCTTGTGCATTAACTATGCTAAAAGTAAGCTTTTGTGTGCATTGGGTAGCGCGAGTACTAAAAGTTGAAAGTAAAAAGTTTTTGCACAAGAGCTAAATTGACGTCCGCAAAAAGCCAAACTTTGATATCTGGACCGCGTTAATGTATTCCTCCATAGACTTCAATAGAGCACGAAAAGTGGTAAAACCAGACTTGAAATATGAATATTTCACATTCCAATGTTCTTCACATAGCAGAATATATTCTATTTATTCTTAAATACATATTTCTATATATATCTTTACATACATATTCCCCTATGTGAAGAACATCGGAATGTGAAATATTTACAATAAATACATAGTTAAACACTTTATTAAATATGAATATTGCATAAATATGATTTGCATGCTATCAGCTACCTGACTGCAAAGGGCTCTAATGCACTTCTGTGTTTGTGTGTGTGTGTGTGTGTGTGTGTGTGTGTGTATGTATGTATGTATGTATGTATGTATGTATATATATATATATATATATATATATATATATATATATATATATATATATACATACATACATACATACATACATACATACATACATACATACATACATACATACATACATACATATATTTATCAAACAAACAAGGCGAGTTCAGCACCCTTACCAATACACTTCTCAGTGCAATAATCTTTGTAGGGTAAAGTATCCTAGCGTATCCTGGAGAGGCATGCTTACCTCTGATATATAATTCCACAAAATTACAAAGATAGCGTCAGCACTGTTTCTTGTAAAAACATATTTTCTTTATTGAAGCAACATGAGGATACAACAGCAACATTTTCGAGTCCAACAGACCCTTAATCATGCTCATGATTAAGGGTCTGTTGGACTCGAAACATTCCTGTTTTATCCTCATGCTGCTTCAATAAAGAAAAGATGTATTTACAAGAAACAGTGCTGACGCTATCTTTGTAATTTTGTGGAATTATATATATATGTATGTGTATTTATGTGTTTATACATGTATATTTGTCTGTAAATACATATATACGCATATAAATTCATAAGTACATATGTAAACACATATAAACACACGCATTTATATTTATATATATATATATATATATATATATATATATATATATATATATATATATATATATATATATATATATATATATAAATATCCAAGAAAAGAGCACTCACCAGGACTTGTACCTTAAAGCAATTACCGCTTTATTTTAACAAAGTGACGTTTCGAGGATTTTAACCTCGTCCTCAGACTTTACAACAGTGTACATACCTGAATGCCTTTTAAACCCTCCACCGACTATCACCGCGATACCGGAAGTCACCCGGCGTCCTGTGCGCAAGACTGCGCATGTCAGAGCGTCGGCATGGCAACCGGCCGCGGTGTACACTAAAAACAAAATTGTGAATACAAACGGTTACAATATAGAGCAGTTCAATTGTTACAATCTCAATGCACTTAACAATCTAACACTATCTATTATAAGAGCTAGATAGTTACAACACTTAACATCTCTACGATGCGTGTAGTTTACTGTGTCAAATTTACCTGACTATTTCTAAACTGGGAATAGGTATAGACATAATTTTGAATCAAACATATCACCTAGTATGGCTATACTAGCTATCAGAATACACTTTACTGCTAACATCTGGATAATACTCCCTAACCTTTGGTATCACAGATAACAGTGCCAGTCCAGGTTGGTATTCAACCCTCCGGGCACCAAAGTGCCCAGATTGAAGATCCACCTGGACTCGCACTGCAACAGGAGTCTATCCCTATCACCCCCTCTAGTTGGGGGTGGAATGTGATCGATGATCACATACCTCAGGTCTGCAACCGTATGGCCAGTCAGCGCAAAATGTCGTGCCACGGGTTGGTCTGACCCCTTGTTTTTTATAGCCAATCGAATGGCTGCACGATGATTGGCCATACGGGTGCGCAAGTCGTCGATAGTCTTTCCGACATAGAATAACCCACACGGACAGTGTAATAAATACACTATATGCGTCGTCGTGCAGGTTACTCTATGCCGGATAGTGTATCTGCGATTGGTGGTTGGATGAACAAAGAATTTTGCGTTAGATAAACCACTACATGTGGTGCATCCCGTACACTTATAGCAACCAGGTTTCTTAGTCTGTAGCCAGTTCGATTTTTCGTAGCACAATACAGGGTCAACCTTCACCAGAATGTCCCGTAGAGAGCGTGATCTTCTAAAGCCTACTTGTGGATATCTGGAACCCCTAAATGGCAGATTTTTATCACTTTCCACGATATTCCAGTTCTTTTTTACCAATTTTTGTAGGTTCTGCTTGTCTGAGGTATAAGTAGTCGTCAATATCATCCTTCTCTCTTTATCCCTTTTTGTCACAGTTCTTAAAGCTGTATCCTGATCCATGGAGGTAAACTTCTGGAAGTGTTGGTTAATCTGTTTCTCTTGGTAACCCCTCTGTAAGAATCGTGCTTTCATTTCTATCAACTGTTGTTGGGCATTACTCTGTTTGTTGTTATTCCGCATAACCCGCTTGAATTGAGAGATAGGTAAAGCCTTCTTGAGTGATGGAGGATGGCAGCTAGTAGCCTCCAATAATGAGTTCCTATCTGTCTCCTTTTTGTACAAAGTTGTGCCCAACACACCATCTTCCATAGATATTCGCAGGTCGAGGAAATCTACTGATGTGGAACTCTTGGTCATCTTGAATTGTAGCTTTGGATTAATGGTGTTTAATATCCTATGCCAATCATCTAATTCCTCCTCCGTACCTGACCATAGAATGATCAAATCATCTATATAGCGTTTGAAATATTTAATGTGTTGGTGTAGAAATAGATCCGTGTCACGTTCTTCAAATTCTGCCATAAATAAATTGGCGTACGATGGGGCCATATTAGACCCATCGCCGTCCCTTGTAGTTGCAAAAAGAACGATTTCTCAAACTTGAAGTAGTTTCTGCTGAGGCAGAGATCCAATAGTTCCAGGATTAACTCTACTGGAGGTCCCACGTATGGGTATCGATTCAATTGTTTGCGAACTGCCATCATCCCCTGTTCGTGTGGTATGGAGGTATACAGACTAACCACATCCAATGTTGCTAATAAGATGGGTTGTTTGATTGTTGGAAATGATTTGATCTCTTTGATCAGACTAATCGAGTCCAACAGAAACGAAGGCATATTGCGGACACATGGTTGGAGTATACTATCCAGAAATACTGCTACCGGTTGTAAGAGGGATCCTATGGAGGACACAATAGGTCTGCCCGGTGGGCAATTCGGGTGCTTATGGATCTTCGGCAGTGTGTAAAAAGCCGGAACCCTTGGGAACTTTACTTCCATAAAGTTCCTTTCTTGTTTCGTCAACCATCCAATCCTGAATGCTCGATCCAAAACTTCATCTATCTGTTTCTTGAACAACATGGTAGGATTGTAGGTCAGTTGTTTGTATGTAGCCGTATCCGTCAGCTGAGAAAGTATCTCTTGCTTGTAGTAAGAATAGTCCATTATGACCAATGCGCCTCCCTTATCGGCCTCCCTAAAGATTAGATCTTTATTTGTGCTCAAGTTATCCAGTGCTCTCTTTTCTTCTTTGGTTAAGTTGTTTCTGCAACCCGGTTTAGCCGAATTACACATTCTCTCTGTGTCATCCAATAGTAGTCTACTGTACGTTTTAATGCTAGGATTTGTACTTGAGCAATCATAGGTGCTTTTAGGTTTTAATTTGTGGATGTTAGCAGTTTCTTCAGTAGTATCTCCAAGTCCCATACCAAAATGCTCCTTCAATCTTAAGTTCCGTTCAAATTTTTGCATATCTATGTACATATCAAAGGGTTTGTAGAAAGCTGTTGGGATAAACGACAAGCCTTTATTTAGTATCTTGATCTCCAACGCTGACAACTGGTAAGAGCTGAGGTTGATTACTATGTCATTCGTTACATTCTGCGTTTGGCTCTGGGTGGTCTTCCCCTTACCACCCCCTCTCCTGATGTGCGTCCGATGCCTGCCAAGTTTTTTGATCTTGTAGTGATCCCCCCATCAAATGATCTTTGTGATGCTTCGGTAGATGTTATCCCATCTGAGTCAGTGCTATTGCCGGAAGAATCTATTGTGGTCATATTTCTTGGTTTGTAGAATCTAAAGGAACAGCCCTCCCACCTATATGCAAAATTATTGAAACTGAAAAAAAGAAAGATCGATTTAACGTTGCACGGAACTTTCCTATCAGATTATCATAGGAAACTCTTTATTCCTAGAGGATTCAGAGTAAAGAACATTCCGACTATAGGCAGGAACAACCCTGCGTTTTGCATAAAGTGGTGTAGCATTTTGAATAAATGCGCTTTAGATTTGATGCTTCTGGTCATTGAAGAAGTGAGAATATTACTGGATAAAGTCGATGTCGAAATTCAACAATTTGAATTTACACACATAACGACACTAGAAGCCGATCAAGAAAACAAATGGTTAGAAAAATTAACCAAACAAGTACTGGATTTCGAAACAGAATTGCTAACTTTCAAGAATCGGAAGTGGGATGCTGTAGAATCTGATTATAAAGAGAAAAAGGTCTATAGGTGGTTACTTTCGGCAGAAGAAAGACAGAGGACCTTTGAAATCAGACCTAGGAGACCAAGATTCTACAAACCAAGAAATATGACCACAATAGATTCTTCCGGCAATAGCACTGACTCAGATGGGATAACATCTACCGAAGCATCACAAAGATCATTTGATGGGGGGATCACTACAAGATCAAAAAACTTGGCAGGCATCGGACGCACATCAGGAGAGGGGGTGGTAAGGGGAAGACCACCCAGAGCCAAACGCAGAATGTAACGAATGACATAGTAATCAACCTCAGCTCTTACCAGTTGTCAGCGTTGGAGATCAAGATACTAAATAAAGGCTTGTCGTTTATCCCAACAGCTTTCTACAAACCCTTTGATATGTACATAGATATGCAAAAATTTGAACGGAACTTAAGATTGAAGGAGCATTTTGGTATGGGACTTGGAGATACTACTGAAGAAACTGCTAACATCCACAAATTAAAACCTAAAAGCACCTATGATTGCTCAAGTACAAATCCTAGCATTAAAACGTACAGTAGACTACTATTGGATGACACAGAGAGAATGTGTAATTCGGCTAAACCGGGTTGCAGAAACAACTTAACCAAAGAAGAAAAGAGAGCACTGGATAACTTGAGCACAAATAAAGATCTAATCTTTAGGGAGGCCGATAAGGGAGGCGCATTGGTCATAATGGACTATTCTTACTACAAGCAAGAGATACTTTCTCAGCTGACGGATACGGCTACATACAAACAACTGACCTACAATCCTACCATGTTGTTCAAGAAACAGATAGATGAAGTTTTGGATCGAGCATTCAGGATTGGATGGTTGACGAAACAAGAAAGGAACTTTATGGAAGTAAAGTTCCCAAGGGTTCCGGCTTTTTACACACTGCCGAAGATCCATAAGCACCCGAATTGCCCACCGGGCAGACCTATTGTGTCCTCCATAGGATCCCTCTTACAACCGGTAGCAGTATTTCTGGATAGTATACTCCAACCATGTGTCCGCAATATGCCTTCGTTTCTGTTGGACTCGATTAGTCTGATCAAAGAGATCAAATCATTTCCAACAATCAAACAACCCATCTTATTAGCAACATTGGATGTGGTTAGTCTGTATACCTCCATACCACACGAACAGGGGATGATGGCAGTTCGCAAACAATTGAATCGATACCCATACGTGGGACCTCCAGTAGAGTTAATCCTGGAACTATTGGATCTCTGCCTCAGCAGAAACTACTTCAAGTTTGAGAAATCGTTCTTTTTGCAACTACAAGGGACGGCGATGGGGTCTAATATGGCCCCATCGTACGCCAATTTATTTATGGCAGAATTTGAAGAACGTGACACGGATCTATTTCTACACCAACACATTAAATATTTCAAACGCTATATAGATGATTTGATCATTCTATGGTCAGGTACGGAGGAGGAATTAGATGATTGGCATAGGATATTAAACACCATTAATCCAAAGCTACAATTCAAGATGACCAAGAGTTCCACATCAGTAGATTTCCTCGACCTGCGAATATCTATGGAAGATGGTGTGTTGGGCACAACTTTGTACAAAAAGGAGACAGATAGGAACTCATTATTGGAGGCTACTAGCTGCCATCCTCCATCACTCAAGAAGGCTTTACCTATCTCTCAATTCAAGCGGGTTATGCGGAATAACAACAAACAGAGTAATGCCCAACAACAGTTGATAGAAATGAAAGCACGATTCTTACAGAGGGGTTACCAAGAGAAACAGATTAACCAACACTTCCAGAAGTTTACCTCCATGGATCAGGATACAGCTTTAAGAACTGTGACAAAAAGGGATAAAGAGAGAAGGATGATATTGACGACTACTTATACCTCAGACAAGCAGAACCTACAAAAATTGGTAAAAAAGAACTGGAATATCGTGGAAAGTGATAAAAATCTGCCATTTAGGGGTTCCAGATATCCACAAGTAGGCTTTAGAAGATCACGCTCTCTACGGGACATTCTGGTGAAGGTTGACCCTGTATTGTGCTACGAAAAATCGAACTGGCTACAGACTAAGAAACCTGGTTGCTATAAGTGTACGGGATGCACCACATGTAGTGGTTTATCTAACGCAAAATTCTTTGTTCATCCAACCACCAATCGCAGATACACTATCCGGCATAGAGTAACCTGCACGACGACGCATATAGTGTATTTATTACACTGTCCGTGTGGGTTATTCTATGTCGGAAAGACTATCGACGACTTGCGCACCCGTATGGCCAATCATCGTGCAGCCATTCGATTGGCTATAAAAAACAAGGGGTCAGACCAACCCGTGGCACGACATTTTGCGCTGACTGGCCATACGGTTGCAGACCTGAGGTATGTGATCATCGATCACATTCCACCCCCAACTAGAGGGGGTGATAGGGATAGACTCCTGTTGCAGTGCGAGTCCAGGTGGATCTTCAATCTGGGCACTTTGGTGCCCGGAGGGTTGAATACCAACCTGGACTGGCACTGTTATCTGTGATACCAAAGGTTAGGGAGTATTATCCAGATGTTAGCAGTAAAGTGTATTCTGATAGCTAGTATAGCCATACTAGGTGATATGTTTGATTCAAAATTATGTCTATACCTATTCCCAGTTTAGAAATAGTCAGGTAAATTTGACACAGTAAACTACACGCATCGTAGAGATGTTAAGTGTTGTAACTATCTAGCTCTTATAATAGATAGTGTTAGATTGTTAAGTGCATTGAGATTGTAACAATTGAACTGCTCTATATTGTAACCGTTTGTATTCACAATTTTGTTTTTAGTGTACACCGCGGCCGGTTGCCATGCCGACGCTCTGACATGCGCAGTCTTGCGCACAGGACGCCGGGTGACTTCCGGTATCGCGGTGATAGTCGGTGGAGGGTTTAAAAGGCATTCAGGTATGTACACTGTTGTAAAGTCTGAGGACGAGGTTAAAATCCTCGAAACGTCACTTTGTTAAAATAAAGCGGTAATTGCTTTAAGGTACAAGTCCTGGTGAGTGCTCTTTTCTTGGATATTTGTAAAGGCACACTGCGGCATTGGATGCACCCTGGGCGGTTGAACAGCGGAGTGAGTGCAGAGTTTATTTGGGATTTTGTATATATATATATATATATATATATATATATGTATGTATGTATAGGCATGTATCTTTATGTTAAAGCCCTTTACAGGTATTTTTTTCCCTTACACCTGATACCTCATATCTTTGAGCCCTTATAACTTTTTTATGCAATATTTTTCTTAAAATCATTTTTATTAGACAGTGTTATTATGAGTGTAACTGTCCTTTTAAATGTAATTTTGATGTGTTTTGTCCAACTTTTTTGTGTCGCGTAAAAGTTAACCAGAGTTCTGAGGTTGCACTATTCCGTAGCGCATTAAAGGGACAGTCAAGTCAAAATTAAACTTTCATGATTCAGAGATGGCATGCAATTCTTAACAACTTTCCAATTTACTGTTATCATCAAATTTGTTTTGTTCTCTTGGTAATCATTATTGAAAGCTAAACCTAGGTATGCTCATATGCTAATTTAAAAGTCCTTGAAGGCTGCCTCTTATCTCAGTGCATTTTAACAGTTTTTCATAGCTAGACAGCGCTAGTCCAACAACAACAGTCAGCGCGCCACTCATAATCTAGCCTTAATGGGAACACCACCGGGCTGATTTTACTGACTACCTGGATAAAATTTATGCCAATATTAAGCTAAAAATAGCTACTATTACAATTTTCCAATGTTTTCCCCATATTATCATCAAATCAGTTTATATTAAATGATGCAATTAATCTGTGCTTTGGAAAGCTTGAAGGGACATGAAACCCAAAATTTTTCTTTCATGATTCACATGGAGAATACAATTTAACTTATTTTATCAAATTTCTTTTATTCTCATGTATTTCTTTGTTCCCTTTATGGAAAGAACCAGCAGTTTCAATCTCGAAATGTAAAAACTTTAATTATGAAAAGTGGAACAGATGCTGCAAGTTTAACTGGATTATGGGTATAAATAGAATAAAGACTTATATCTAGTAAGCGGTGCGTTCAGATAACAAAAACAACTCAAGTGTGTAAATTGCAAGATATTATAAGCTAACAACAGTTATTTATCATGGATAGGCCAAGTAAGAAAGTGTTGTGTTTCTTTATTATAAAGAAATGTAAAGGGGACATCGTTTCAATTATAATACAGGTAGTAGAAAACCCTTTTTCCAAACTGCTTGGGACCGTGAAAGGTTTGGATTTTGCAATCATTTGCACTTTGGAATATTTGCAACTGTAAAATGGGACAGTTTAGAGAGGGGATGGAAACAAGAAGATTTTGTGCAGTGGAGATGGAGAGGACAACGCTTGGGCAGGATGGTTTGGATCTTTGCAAGCAGAGAAAAGTAATATAAAAATGAAATAACAATAATAATTAAAAGGATAGTAAAGTGAAAAATCAAGCTTTCATTAATCAGCCAGATAATACAATTTTAAACAACTTTCCAATTTACTTCTATTGTCTAATTAGCTTCGTTCTCTTTGTATCCTGTGTTGAAGAAGCAGGAATGCACTACTAGGATCTTGATGAACACATTGCATGAGCCAATGAGAATATATGTTTAGCTACCAATCTGCAGATAACAACCACTAGTGCATTGCTGCTCCTACCTAGATATGCTTTTTAACAAAGGATACCAAGGAACTAAGCAAATTTGATAACAGAAGTATAATGGAAATTTCAAAATTGCATACTTTGAGGCCTATTTATCATATGTCTGTCGGACCTGATCCGACAGTGCGGATCAGGTCCGACAGACATCGCTGAATGCGGAGAGAAATACGCTCTCCGTATCCAGCATTGCACCAGCAGCTCTTGTGAGCTGCTGGTGTAAAGCCGCCCCCTGTAAACTCGTGGCCAATCGGCCGCCAGCAGAAGGTGTCAATCAACCCGATCGTACTCGATCGGGTTGAATTCTGCGATGTCTGTCCGCCTGCTCAGAGCAGGCGGACAGGTTTATGGAGCAGCGGTCTTTAGCTTTATAACTGCTGTTTCTGGCGAGTCTGAAGACTCGCCAGAAACACGGGGCGTCAAGCTCCATTCGGAGTTTGATAGATAGGCCCCTTTGTCTGAATCATGAACCATTAATTTGACTTTATTGTTCATTTAACTACCTGGAATTGTCTATGGGTATTAATCTATTTTACAGTATTGGATGGGAAAGTGAGATAGGCAGGAATATTCTAGATTACAAAGAATTTATGAGTTTGTAATCACTTGGTCTATGATTAAACTTAAGTTTGCATGCATTCTCTTACAATGTGTTATGAGCTTTCGAAATTAAAGGGACAGTCTAGTCAAAAATAAACTTTCATGATTCAGATAGGGAATGTTATTTTAAACAACTTACTTTTATCATCAAATGTGCTTTGTTCTCTTGGTATTCTTAGTTGAAATAAAACCTAGGTATGCTCATATGATCATTTCTAAGCCCTCTTATCACATGCTTTTTAATTTGCTTTTCATAACAGTATACTGCTAGTTCATGTGAGCCATATAGATAACATTGTGATTATGCCTGTGGCTTGTGGCAGACACTGCACTAATTGGCTAAAATGAAAGTCAATCCTATAATATAAAAGGCCAAGTGTGTTTGTCCAAAGCTGTCATGCGCATTAGAGACTGCGCGAGGACAAACACACCTGGCCTTCAAAAGACTTACCTGGCATCTGGGATTCTGGGGCTGACTAGGGCTTGATGGGGCGGGGCCGGCCGGGTGTGACGCGGGCATGACGCGGGCGGGGCCGAACGTGACACGGACGGGACTGGGTGTGACATGGGCGGGGCCGTGCGAACGTGAGAGAGCGCTCAAAAGAGGGGGGATAGAGAGAGCAAAAGAGAGGGAGAGAGACAGCAAAAGGGAGGGGGTAGGGAGAGCAAAAGAAAGGGGAGAGAGAGAGCAAAAGAGGGGGATCTAGAAAGCAAAAGGGAGGGGGAAAAGGGGAGAGAGAGAGCAAAAGAGAGGGGAGAGTGAGCAAAAGAGAGGGGGAGGGCGCAAAATAGAGGGGGGAAAAGAGAGGGGAGAGAGAGAGCAAAAGAGAGGGGAGAGAGAAAAAGAGAGGGGGAGAGCGTAAAAGAGAGGGGAGAGAGAGGGGGAAGAGAGAGGGAGAGAGAGCAAAAGAGAGGGGGAGAGAGAGTAAAAGAGAGGGAGAGAGACAGCAAAAGGGAGGGGAAGAGAGAGATCAAAAGAAAGGGGGAAGAGAGCAAAATAAAGGGGAGAGAGAGAGAGTAGAAGAGGGGGGATAGAGAGAGCAAAAGAAGGGAATAGAGAGAGCAAAATAGAGGGGGAGAGAGAGAGCAAAAGAGAGGGGGAGAGAGAGAGCAAAAGAGGGGGGTGGCTAGAGAGAGCAAAAGAGAGGGAGAGAGACAGCAAAAGAGGGGAGAGAGAGCAAAAGAGGGGGGATAGAGCGAGCAAAAGAGAGGTGGAGAGAGCGAGCAAAAGAGAGGGGGGATAGAGAGAGCAAAAGAGAGGGAGAGACAGCAAAAGAGGGGAGAGAAAGAGCAAAAGAGCGGGGGGAGAGAACAAAAGAGAGGGGAAGAGAGACAACAAAAGAAAGGGAGAGAAACAGCAAAAGAGGGGGGGAAGAGAGCAAAAGAAAGGGGAGAGGGAGAGAGAGAGCACAAAAGAGGGGGATAGAGAGTGCAAAAGAGGGGGTAGAGAGAGCAAAAGAGAGGGAGAGAGACAGCAAAAGAGAGGGGGAGATAGAGCAAAAGAGAGGAGATAGAGAGAGCAAAAGAGAGGGGATAGAGAGAGCAAAAGAGAGGGAGAGAGACAGCAAAAGAGAGGAGGAGAGACAGCAAAAGAAAGGGGGAGAGAGAGAGAGCAAAAGAGAGGGAGGAAAATAGAGGGAGAGAGAGATAGCAAAAGAGAGAGGGGAGAGAGAGCAAAAGAGAGGAGGGCAGAGAGAGCAAAAGAGAGGGGGGAGAGAAAGAGCAAATTAGAGAGAGGGGGAGAAAGAGAGCAGAAGAGAGGGGGTAGAGAGAGAGCAGAAGAGAGGGGGTAGAGAGTGAGCAGAAGAGAGGAGGAGAGCGCAAAAGAGAGGGGGAGCGAGAGCACAAAAGAGAGGGAGGAAAAGAGAGGGGGAGAGAGAGAGCAAAACAGAGAGGGGAGAGAGCGCAAAAGAGAGGGGGAGAGAGAGAGCAAAATAGAGGGGGGGAGAGAGAGAGCAAAAGAGAGGGGGAGAGAGAGAGCAAAAGAGGGGGTGGATAGAGAGAGCAAAAGAGGTGGAGAGAGTGAGTAAAAGAGAGGGGGGATAGAGAGAGCAAAAGAGAGGAAGAGAGACAACAAAAGATGGGAGAGAGAGCAAAAGAGGGGGGGTAGAAAGAGCAAAAGAGGGGGGATAGAGAGAGCAAAAGAGAGGTGGAGAGAGCGAGCAAAAGAGAGGGGGGATAGAGAGAGCAAAAGAGAGGGAGAGAGACAGCAAAAGAGGGGAGAGAGAGAGCAAAAGAGGGGGGATAGAGAGAGCAAAAGAGTGGGGGGAGAGAACAAAAGAGAGGGGGAGAGAGACAACAAAAGTGAGGGAGAGAAAAAGCAAAAGAGGGGGGAAAAGAGAGCAAAAGAAAGGGGAGAGGGGGAGAGAGAGCGCAAAAGAGGGGGGATAGAGAGAGCAAAAGAGGGGGGTAGAGAGAGCAAAAGAGAGGGAGAGAGACAGCAAAAGAGAGGGGGAGAGAGAGCAAAAGAGGGGAATAGAGAAAGCAAAAGAGAGGGAGAGAGACAGCAAAAGAGAGGAGAGACAGCAAAAGAGAGGGGGGAAAGAGAGCAAAAGAGAGGGAGGAAAAGAGAGGGGGAGAGAGAGAGCAAAAGAGAGAGGGGAGAGAGAGCAAAAGAGAGGAGGGGAGGGGAGAGAGAGCAAAAGAGAGGAGGGGAGAGAGAGCAAAAGAGAGGGGGGAGAGAGCAAATTAGAGAGAGGGGGAGAGAGCAGAAGAGAGGAGGTAAAGAGAGAGAGCAGAAGAGAGGGGGTAGAGAGTGAGCAGAAGAGAGGAGGAGAGCGCAAAAGAGAGGGGGAGCGAGAGCACAAAAGAGAGGGAGCAAAAGAGAGGGGGGGATTGAGAGCAAAAGAGAGAAGGGAGAGAGAGCAAAAAAGAGGAGGGGAGAGGGAGCAAAAGAGAGGGGGAGAGAGAGCAAGGGGTGGAACCGCTGTACTGCAAAAAATGGCCCGTGTACACGGGCTTTAGGACTAGTAGATAATAAATAAAAAGTCATGTGATCAGACAGATGTCAGAAGATGCTTAGATACAAGGTAATCACAGAGGTAAAAAGTATATTAATATAACTGTGTTGGTTATGCAAAACTGGGGAATGGGTAATAAAGGGATTATCTAGCTTTTTAAACAATAACAATTCTGGTGTAGACTGTTTCTTTAACTTTACTGTTTGAATCTCGTGGCACAATGTCTGCCAACTGCTGTGGGTTTTGCCCACCCAGCAACTGCTAATTAGCTTTTTCTTTGCTTGGGAGATAACACAGTCTCAGCCTTAGGACCATACCGTTGGCTCATAACGCACTTCTTATCAGATATGATTTTCTATTGAAAACATGCAGTGATCAAGATATAAAATATACAATTAGCCTTTATGAGAACGTGTGCCCAAACTGGCTACAATGGTATATTAAAAAAAAAAAAGGTATATAATTGCGTCATGAGTGCCACCAAAAAAGGGACATTTAAAGGGAAAATGAAACCCCCAATTTTTCTTTAATGGATCAGATACAGAACACATTTTTAAACAACTTTCTAATTTACTTCTATTATCACATTTTCTTTGTTCTTTTCGTGTCTTTTGTTGAAAGGCAGGAACGTACTCTCAGGAGCATGCACATGTCTGGAGCATTATATGGCAGCAGTTTTGCAAAATCACTTGATGACAGAACTATTTCCTGCTATGTAGTGCACCAGACACCTACCTAGGTATCTCTTCAACAAATAATTACATGGGAACAAAGCAAATTTGATAATAGAAGTAAATTGGAAACTTTTTTGAAATTGCTGGGCTTCATATCCCTTTAATTCATGGCATATATCAGTGATGGCGAACCTTGGCAACCCAGATTATTCAGAACTACATTTTCCATTATACTTAAAATCTCTGAAGTCCAGTCGAGCATCATGGGAAATGTAGTGGAGTGCCAAGGTTCACCATCACTGGCAAATATAAGAAGTTAAATGGACACTAAACTTTAGGTTAAATATATATTTCATATAAATGTTCTCCATTTAATATGTTGCTCCATTTTATCTGTTAACCCTTTAGTGACCAGACCATTTTTCAATTTTCTTACCGTTAGGGACCAGGGCTATTTTTACATTTCTGCTGTGTTTGTGTTTAGCTGTAATTGTCCTCTTACTCATTTACTGTACCCACACATATTATATACCGTTTTTCTCACCATTGAATGGACTTTCTAAAGATACCATTATTTTCATCATATCTTATAATTTACTATAAAAAAAATTATAAAATAGGATGAAAAATTGGAAAAAAACAATTTTTTTCTAACTTTGACCCCCAAAATCTGTTACACATCTACAACCACCAAAAAACTCCCATGCTAAATAGTTTCTACATTTTGTCCTGAGTTTAGAAATACCCTATGTTTACATGTTATTTGATTTTTTTGCAAGTTATAGGGCAATAAGTACAAGTAACACTTTGCTATTTCCAAACCATTTTTTTTTTAGCCATAGTTACATTGTAACACTGATATCTGTCAGGAATCCCTGAATATCCCTTGACATGTGTGTGTGTGTGTGTGTGTGTATGTATGTATGTATGTATATATATATATATATATATATATATATATATATATATATATATATATATATATATATATATATATATATATATATTAGTAGACAATTCAAAGTATTGATCTAGGCCTATTTTGGTATATTTCATGCCACCATTTCACCGCCAAATGCGATCAAATAAAAAAATTGTTAACTTTTTCACAAACTTCTTGACAAACTTTAGGTTTGAAATTATTTACAAACAGCTTGTGCAATTACGGCACAAATGGTTGTAAATGCTTCTCTGGGATCCCCTTTGTTCAGAAATAGCAGACATATATGGCTTTGGCATTGCTTTTTGGTAATTAGAACACCGCTAAATGCCGCTGCGCACCACACTTGTATTATGCCCAGCAGTGAAGGGGTTAATTAGTTAGATTGAAGGTAGCTTGTAGGGTTAATTTTAGCTTTAGTGTAGGGATCAGCCTCCCACCTGACACATCCCACCACCTAAACCCTCCCTGACCACCTCCCCTCATCCAGCTCTCTTCCCTCCCCCACCTAACAATTGTCACCACCATCTTAAAGTGAAGGTAAACTTTGATGAATGAAAGTCCGTTTTTTAAAAATACTATTAAAAACAGGGGCACTTTCATTCATCAAAGTTTACAAAGCAGCCTTTTTGTTTAAAAACTTACCTTTCTTCTCTTCACAGCCGGAGCAGCTTCCCCCCCGCACGGAGATCCTCTCTTCACACGTCAGCAATGACTAATCCGACTTCCTCCAATCATGGCATGGCCTCAGGCAATGTTACCTCTGGGGGGAAAGCCGTGATTGAAGGAAGCCGGATTAGTCATTGCTGACATGAGAAGAGAGTATCTCTGGGCGGGGGAAGCTGCTCCGGCTGTGAAGAGAAGAGAGGTACATTTTTAAACAAAACGGCTGCTTTGTAAACTTTGATGAATGAAAGTGCCCGTTTTTAATAGTATTTTTAAAAACCGGGTTTCATTCATCAAAGTTTACCTTCACTTTAAGTACTAGCAGAAAGTCTGCCAGTACTAAAATAAAAGGCTTTATTTATATATATATATATATATATATATATATATATATATATATATATATATATATATATATATTCAAATTCAAAATAAGGTGCACTCCATTGAACACAGTCCAATTGCCGTGGTGCTGCATATACAATACATATCCTTTCCAGCTCTCACTCCTTATGAGTAGAAAAAATGCTGCACTCACCGGTCTTGTAGTAAAATATTTCTTTAATGCATACAAATGACAAAGTCCATCACATAAATACCCCAGACGTTTCGGTGCGCCTCTGGCACCTTTCTCAATGGGCCTGCTTCCAATCCTCTGACAAAACAGAATGTTTTGCTGGTGGTGTTGTGTGCGGCTGCAAGTCGCCGTTGTGAGTTGTTCATCTGTCTTGATGAAGGCTTCTATGTAAGCTGAAACGTCGACCTATCCTTATGACTTTCTAACGTTGTTGTTATAAACAATAAACTAACTTTGATGTATCTAAATCCTGAGAGTGCCCTCCCTTTCCTAGCTCTTATCTACAATCCATTGAGGATTGCACCCAGGTGCTTCATTATTAGTTGAAGCTGGAGTGCTGGAACACGTGCTAATTGGATTATATATATATATATATATATATATATATATATATATATATATATATATATACTGTATATATACTGCAGTGTTGGATCTCTTCTTAGCCGCCAACCTCCCTGCCAGTACCCAGTTTGCTCAATTATAGGCATTTTTGGGCTAAATCAATTTGTTTCTGTAGTGTAGCTGCCCCCCTCAATACCCAACCCCCTCCCAGATCTCTTTCCCAACAGTTATTCCCCCCTCCCTCTCCCTCCTGCCTATAAAGTCTTGTGTAGTAGCCCTCTCTGCATCGGTGTGCTTAAAAAGGGTATTGCATGATGACTCAATATTGAGGCATCGCTGCAATACCCTGAAAAGGGCTGGAATCGATGACAAGCGCTTCCAGCAGTGCTTGAAACCTCAGAGGACTTGCCAGGCACGTCCTTGGTCCTTAACTGTCATTTTTTGTAGGACGTGCCTGGCACGTCCTCGGTCACCAAGGGGTTAAAGGGACACTCTTTAATGATTCAGATAGATCATGCAATTTTGAACAACTTTCTAATTTACTCCTATTATACATTTTCCTTCATACTCTTGCTATCTTTATTTGAAAAATGCAGGAATATAAGCTTAGGAACCGGCCCATTTTTGGTTATGCACCTGGGTAGCACTTGCTGATTGGGTGCTAAACGTAGCCATCAATCAGCAAGCGCTACCTAGGTGCTGACCAAATATTTAAATAAAGATAACAAGAGAATGAAGAAAAATTGATAATATGAGTAAATTAGAAAGTTGCTTAAAATTTCATGCTCTATCTGAATCATGAAAGACAAAAATTGGGTTAAGTATCCCTTTAAATTGCTTGCAAATTATTTTTACCTTTATTTTGTCATTTGAAATAGCTGCTTTTGCCTGTTGAATCCACTGCATATACTGAAAATATGAATACTGCTGTAATCTCTTTTTTGAAAAGCTATGTAAACAGGAAGCACTTAAAGGGAAATTAATATGAAAGCACTTTAAGTTAATTGACCGCACTTACAGAGTTCCATTATGTTTCCATTTCTTTATTTTAAACCTAACGGCGTGCTCAATATACACATGCACAATGGGGTAAGTTTTATTTTACATTCTTAGAGCTGGGAGGTACAGCCAATAGGAAGCTGTACCACCCGCCTCTATTCACAGTTACAGGGTGCACTCCTGTAGCCTGTTTCATATCTGGCTTTAGTGACGGGTCTTGCCATTCATATTGGTGCAATCTTTTAGGCTGCATTTATGAGATCAGTATTCATTCAGTATTTACCTAATTCCAGATTCTATATCACATGTTTTATATATAATAATATATGAATGAAACAACTTCTTGTAATCGGGAGAAGAGTCTTTTACAGAATGTGACGTTAGACAGAGAATTGCATCTTCAAAGGAATGATATCACAAAGTATGAAGCTCAGCTGTCATTGTCATATGTCTGTTTCCGGCAGCTGTTCCATTCCAGCCATTCCCAGGAGCTGAGAAAGTGACAGCTGCAAGATCAGGATAACTGCACAGATCCCAGGAATACACTATCAGTGCCGGCCACACATCTCTTTGTATGCACTACTACCTGATGATTAGATCACTAGAGAGAGACTTACAACCTCATGTCCCCATTTAGTGACAAATTTAGTGATTAGGACTACAGAAATATGTATTTATATGTCTAGCAGATTAATTAATGGGACTCTAAACCCACATTTTTCTCTCATGATTCAGATAGAGCGTAAAATTTTAAGCAACTTTCTAATTTACACCTATTATCAATTATTCTTTGTTCTCTTGCTATCTTTATTTAAAAAGCAGGAATGTAAATCTTTGCAGCCAGACCATTTTAGGTTCAGCACCATGGATAGAGCTTGCTTATTGGTGGCTGATATTTAGCCACCAATAAGCAAGCATAACTCAGGTTCTCAGGTCTGTGACAGGAAGTAATGGACACTGCACAAATTAAGTTAAAAAAATATAAAAATCATTGCAATATGTAGCATTCATCTATTTAAATTGATTTTAACTTTTAAGTATAAGCCACTATTTTGTGCTTTTTTATTACAACAATATTTAGTATCACTTTAAATGATTTAGATAAATCATTTCAGTTTACACAACTTTCCAATTTACTTCTACTATCTATTTTTATTCTCTTTGTATCCTTTGTTGCTAAGCACACCTAAGTAGACTCAAGGGCAACAATGCACTACAATGAACTAGCTGCTTATTGGTGGTTGCACATACATGCCTCTTCAAAGGATACCAAGAGAATGAAGACAAATTGATAACAGAAGTAAATTTGAAAGTTTAATTTAAAGATGTATTCTCTATCTGAATCATTTAGGAAAAAAAATGGGTTTCATGTCCCTTAAATGCATAAACAATGCACCTGGTGTGGATTTCTCTGGGTGCCATCCTGCAGGGTAATGATACTGGCATCCATTACATCAGGGAATGTGAACCTTGGCACACTTACCCAAGAGCTGTCCCTGGTCTACTGTCATACTGCACACCGCTAGTGCCATACTGCCTGCAAGATATTTTGTTTTAGAATATTATTGCCAGTCTGGACACACAACCTAAATGATGCCACATCTGAGTTAAATTAAACTCCAATATTCTGGGTAACACAACTGATAAATTCAGCCATTAAAGTGTCATTTATTGGAATACTTTAAGTGTTTTATTAGGAGTTGTGCCAAGGACCCCTCTGTATTACACATGGACAAATGCAAAGGTACTAAAGAACATGTAATATCACAAGACATTGCAAGATGAAGTAAATGAAGATTTTGGATGTTTTAAATACATCAAAATAGATGTTTTTGCTGCTCAATTAAAACAACTACTTCAGCAACTTGTAACCCAAACCTTTGTCCAACACTCACAATAACAAACTAGGTTTAGGTAAAGGAATGTGTAGCATTAAAGACTTAATATAAAATGTTTAATTCTATGTAGTAAAACATTTATTTTGTACCATTTTCAAGCAAAGGGTTTCACCATGTTGAAACCTAAGTTTCCCTTAGCTAATCTATCCTGCTGAGAACAATTATGGACAGATAAATTGCAAACAGCTATGTGGAATATAGCAATGTTATAGAGACGTTAAATCATATAAATAAAATTACCTTAACTTTTCTATATTCCGTACAGCCATTTTTGAACACCTAAATCTGTCCCCAACTGTCATCAGCAGAAGTTAGGCAAGGGTAAACCTAGGCTTCAACATGGCTATGCCCATTACTTTAAATAATTAAAAAAAAAAAAAATGTTTCTTTAATATTTAAAGAAATTGTATGTATATATTTTTAAAAATGTATCTGCATTTTAATCTCAGGGTAAACGTTGTTTTCAATACATCAGTATATATATAACATTTATTTAGCATTTAATGTCCCTAAAGCAAGGCTCACGTACGAGCTGCCACTTACCAGTCATCCCAGGAATCTCCTCCTGAAAAACTGTAGCTAAGTTTTAAAGGCTGTTCCCTCCATTGCTTTCTGTGGAATGACGCCATATCCAGAAACCCAAAATAAAGCTGTCCCCCAGAATAGAGCAGAATGAGGTGTTGCTGTGTATATCAGCGTCTCTTTTTCATACAGAACTAACAGGTCTGACACAATGCAAGCTGAGTGATGCCGATATTATCAGGGCATGATCTTTTAAACAGGAATTTTGTGACAGCTGAAAGGCCGGGAAACTCACAGCCAAGCGTGAAAAGCCAAAGCTTCGCTGCCCTAACTGTATATATCTATTTATTTTGTGCAATTTGCTCTATAAACACTTAGAATCAACATCTGCCCACGTGGCCAAAATGACCTGTGTCCCCCTGAGTACAATTACAAACATACCATGTAAGTATACATAGTTAGACCTTCTTGTCTCTTTAAATATGGAGCCGTATAGAACAATACAGCCCGGAGGGCCACACTGTAGTATTCAGAGCATGTTTATGGGAAGCCGACCTACAGTATACGTTATCTGATCACAGTCAGTGCTGTCTGATGTGTACCTGACTCACTGCAATACACAGATTCTTTAGATGACTCTCCCAAACATTTTTCACCACACGTCTGCCCAGTAATGTTGGCAGTCTCAGTACGATGATATAAATATGCCATTCAAAGTCTGTTCTGAGCGAGCTTATTTTCAGCACAGGGAGGAGAGGATACTACAGTTCCCCACATGAGAGGTTCTCTGTGTGTGACATATGGTTCACTGTGGATTTCTATTGAACTTGCAAGTTGTTTTCCTGTCTAGTTACCCAATTTCCCAGTTGATAAATCTTCACTAGATATTGAGAGCTATGTTATACAGAATGGCATTTGTTACAGGAACATTAAAGGGACACTCAACCCAATTTTTCTTTCTTTCATGATTCAGATAGAGCTTGCAATTTTAACCAACTTTCTAATTTACACATTTGTTCTTCGTTCTCTTTGTATCATTATTTGAAAAAGCAGGATTCTGAGTTTAGGAGCCGGAACATTTTTGGTTCAGCACCCTGGATAGCGCTTGCTGATTTGTGGCTACATAAAGGGCTAGATTACGAGTGGAGTGCAAATGTTTGTGCCACCGAGCGATAAGGGGTATATTGCGAGGGTTTTGCGCTCATGGGGTTTACCGCTCGTATTACGAGTTGAAAGTAAACACGATTGTGCTCATGCAAGAATCATTACTACTACTTCAGAGCTCTGGTTAAGTGTTTCGCTAAACTAAAAAGTTGCACAAAACACATAAAAAATACACTAGAATGTATAGTTACACTCATAATAACACCATCTAATAAATACAGGTGGCCCTCGTTTTACAACGGTTCAATTTACACCGTTTCAGAATAACAACCTTTTTTTCCAGTCATGCGACTGCTATTGAAAAGCATTGAGAAGCAGTGCATTTATTAAAATAGCCAGTAGGTGGAGCTGTCCGCTTGTGTCACAGCAAAGCCAAGCAAGCTGAAATTAATCAGTTTAACCAGACCTGAGCTATAGAGCAGCTTTCAAAGGAACAAGGTCTTCCTGTCTATAACTCAGTCCAGATTGGAATGCATAGAAAGAACTGTTTGCAGATAAATGCAAGTGAAGTCTGTGTTGTGTGATTATTTTATTAGGTTTATAATGCTGTCTAGCATTTAAAGTCTTCATTTCAAAGTTTTTAAAATAATGTATTAGGTGTTACTTATGACAATTTTGAGAGGGGCCTGGAACCTATCTCCTTCACTTCCGATTGACTTACATTATAAACTGGGTTTCAATTTACAATGGTTTTGATTTACAATTATTCCTTCTGTAACCTAACCCCGGCGTAAACTGAGGGCTACCTGTATTATTATTATTTTTTTTTTTTTAAAGTTATAAGGACTAAAAAAAAAGCATTCTTGCAAAACTGATGCCATCTAGTGCTCCAGACACATGTACACTCCTAAGCCTACCTACCTGCTTCTAGCTAAACACATCGTTAAAGTCCTGCTGGGGAGCCACAGAGTACTGCTGGTTCTGAGCAGAAAACAGCCAGTGATCCAGTCGTCAGTGGCAGTCGGACAACCCTAGCAATAACTGGCTGTGTCCAGCTTGGCATCTTTAGTGTTAGCAGTGCAGAGTAGAACTTAAAGGGACACTAAACCTAATTTTTTCTTTAATGATTCAGATAGAGCAGCAATTTTAAGCAACTTTCTAATTTACTCCTACTATCAATTTTTATTTGTTCTCTTGCTATCTTTATGTAAAAAGCAGGAATTTAAAGCTTAGGAGCCGACCCATTTTAGGTTCAGCACCATGGATAGCGCTTGCTTATTGGTGGATACAGTTAGCAAACCAATAAGCAAGCATAACCCAAGTTCTCAACCAAAAATGGTCCGGCTCTTAAGTTTTACATTCCTGCTTTTTAAATAAAGATAGTAAGAGAACGAAGAAAAATTGATAATAGGAGTAAATTAGAAAGGTGCTTAAAATTGCATGTTCTATCAGAATCATTAAAGAAAAATGTGGGTTTAGTGTCCCTTTAAACTATGCGCTTGCAGGGGGTAAAACACACAGAGTTGGAGTCTTAATAATGTAAAAAAGACATTCTCTAATGAAATACAGCATAGCAACTTAATGAATCGTTAATATGGTAACTGTTATATGCTCCACTGTTTTTAATATTTTTAATGTTTTTATATGTGCACCATTTTACAGATCTGCCCAGAGAGTCTTATTTTGGATACGTGGATCATGCTGAATATGTGTATTTAGTATCCATCTGAGAACAATAATTAGTAGGCAGTCCTATTATGATTAGTGGGAGGGATTTATGGGTATTTACTGGCACGGTGTATCACAATCTTTTGTCTGAGCAAGACCCCGAAACGTCACATGTTTGATTAAACACATTGAAAAATTCCAGAGAGTGCCAGCTATTTGTTTGGATATTTACTGCCTTACTAGCACCTTGGATGTTTTTAAATCAATTGAGAGTGCACTTCAATTTCTCTCTCTCTCTCTCTCTCTCTCTCTCTCTCTCTCTCTCTCTCTCTCTCTCTCTCTCTCTTTTCTCTTTTTCTCTTTTTCTCTTTTTCTCTTTTTCTCTTTTCTCTTTTTCTCTTTTTCTCTTTTTCTCTTTTTCTCTTTTTCTCTTTTTCTCTTTTTCTCTCTTTCTCTCTTTCTCTCTTTCTCTCTTTCTCTCTTTCTCTCTTTCTCTCTTTCTCTCTTTCTCTCTTTCTCTCTTTCTCTCTTTCTCTCTTTCTCTTTTTCTCTTTTTCTCTTTCTCTCTTTCTCTCTTTCTCTCTTTCTCTCTTTCTCTCTTTCTCTCTTTCTCTCTTTCTCTCTTTCTCTCTTTCTCTCTTTCTCTTTTTCTCTTTTTCTCTTTTTCTCTTTTTCTCTTTTTCTCTTTTTCTCTTTTTCTCTTTTTCTCTTTTTCTCTTTTTCTCTTTTTCTCTTTTTCTCTTTTTCTCTTTTTATCTTTTTCTCTTTTTTCTCTTTTCTCTCTTTCTCTCTTTCTCTCTTTCTCTCTTTCTCTCTTTCTCTCTTTCTCTCTTTCTCTCTTTCTCTCTTTCTCTCTTTCTCTCTTTCTCTCTTTCTCTTTTTCTCTTTTTCTCTTTTTCTCTTTTTCTCTCTTTCTCTCTTTCTCTTTTTCTCTCTTATTTTCTCTCTCTCTTATTTTCTCTTATTTTCTCTCTCTCTCTTATTTTCTCTCTCTCTCTTATTTTCTCTCTCTCTCTTATTTTCTCTCTCTCTCTTATTTTCTCTCTCTCTCTTATTTTCTCTCTCTCTCTTATTTTCTCTCTCTCTCTTATTTTCTCTCTCTCTCTTATTTTCTCTCTCTCTCTTATTTTCTCTCTCTCTCTTATTTTCTCTCTCTCTCTTATTTTCTCTCTCTCTCTTATTTTCTCTCTCTCTCTCTTATTTTCTCTCTCTCTCTCTTATTTTCTCTCTCTCTCTCTTATTTTCTCTCTCTCTCTCTTATTTTCTCTCTCTCTCTCTTATTTTCTCTCTCTCTCTCTTATTTTCTCTCTCTCTCTCTTATTTTCTCTCTCTCTCTCTTATTTTCTCTCTCTCTCTCTTATTTTCTCTCTCTCTCTCTTATTTTCTCTCTCTCTCTCTTATTTTCTCTCTCTCTCTTATTTTCTCTCTCTCTCTTATTTTCTCTATATATATATATATATAGGTTTATTTTTGTATACAAACTAGTTTTGCTCTTTGAAACCACAATCCATTAAAATAAGCAGAACTTAAAGAGAGATCAGTTCTCCATACTGTAACTCTTTATACACACACCTGTCTGTATACTTAAAATAAATATCGCTGGGGTAATGGAGGCGAAGTAAAGAGGGAGAACCCAGTGTATGTTTTGGAAGCTATAATATTACGCCTAATACAAATTACGTTGTTTTCAGTGCACTGTACCTTATAATCGCTATTATTTTCGTATGCATAGATTTAATTTTAGAGTAATTAATGTTTTGAGTATTTTAACAAAAGCTCAACACCTTTTAAGTTGCGTAAAAAACAGTGAGATCTGTAGAGCAAACATGTTACAGACTTATCCTGAGATAGATGAGACAATTTCATATATGCACATGGAACGCCCATGTTTAGCCCATTTTACAAAAAAATAATTATGCTTTGTATTTTGTACTTATAGGAATTCATTTCTATGTGTTTTTTGCATATCTAGTGTACTTAAATTACGATTTAAGTTTTGCATATTTATTACAATTAATCCCTGTCTAATTTATAAAAAATGTATTTAAAAAATGCAGTTTATGATGCACTTTAACACTACAGTGTTTTCCTGCGCATTCTTTGTGTGAATGGTTCAGTTATTTGCTTTGTATGGTTTTTAAATTACGATTTTCATTGTGCACTTTTGTAATGTTTGCATCTCCTTCCCATACGAACATGCAGTATACGCCCCTTAGCGAGACACCCTGTTTTCAGGGTATAAAGTGGCTTTATAGAATTTCACCACCACCAGGGAAATAGAAGGACTATTGAGCATTCTTAAACAATTTCACCAGATCAGAGAGCTTTATAGAATCGGGCCCTTAGAGAGAACAATTGAAGATGAACATTTTAGCACTTATCTCTATTACTCCCCAATGGGAGTGTAATTTTTTTTTCTCCTGTTTATGTTTACATAGCTTTTCAATATCCAAACCTTAAGTATTGAAGTTTTCAGTATAGGTAGGGATACAACAGACAGAAAAAGCTATTTCATATGTCAAAATAAAGCTAAATAATCTATTTGTAATCAATTTAATACATTTCATCAGGTAAAATAGATAACTAGGAACACATTAAAATGGAGAGAGAAATGATAGCAAGCCATCCCTTTTAATGTGCAGTTCAGAAGACAAGATATAGGTTAAAAACAAGCATTATTAGTATGTACTGCATGATGTCATTATTCCATGCCCAGCTGTGATATAATCATAACAGTACCATTGTAATCACTCTCTTATGACAAATATCATGTGGTCTGGCTACAATTTTCAATAAACAAATAACATTTATTAAAAACAAACTTTTCTTTTGAATATCACATTGAAATAAGATAAACCCAAGGGAGAAAAGTCTAATGCTGAATGATTTTTATTCCTTTCAAATACATTCCATACTGTGTAACGCTCCTTCAAGAGATCCTACTCTGAATAACAGCACATTTGTGAAATCCCAGGATCTGCTGCTATGACTGGGAGCTCCAAACGTCTTGTAGAAAAATTTCAGACAGGAGCTGTTGGAGGACACAGTATCCTAAACATCTTCCTCCTCTAAGGACAAATCATTTTAATCATTTATAAAAAAAAATCATGATCATCCCAAGTGACTTCTCAGCATGTCAAATTGATCTTGTATTACACGTTGAAAATAAACACGATCTCTTGAGTACAATTGAAGTTAACATGTGTATATATAACTATAATCATCCATATATATATATAGGTATAGGTATAGATATATATTGTACCAAAATACCATCAGATATATGTAGAAACATGTATTTCTGAATAAACAGAACATATACTGCTTTGTGCAGGACATTAGAATGTAAAATATTCATATTTTCGTGTCGGGTTAGCGCACTTGAAATATGCGTTTGGGTTATCACTCAGGTTTTTTGCACAATTTATTTCTCCATTGACTTCTATGGGGGAAAAGGTTGTCACGTGTAAAATATTCTAAGTTGGTCTTTTGGCGCACATCGGGTTAGCGCGCAAGCTATAATTTTTTACTTTCAACTTGTAGTATGAGCGCAATCTGATGTGCTCAAAAAGTTTACTTATACACAGTTAGCACGAGAACGAAAGTGCTAAATAGCGATCCACTCATAATCTGGCCCAAAGTTCGTTCTGGTTTTTATTAGAAAAAACAGCTATTTGCTATTAAAAAATAAACCTAAAGAAACAGTTTCCTATACATTTAATACTCTGCAGCTGGTATTAACAAGTAATTGGAAACACAGTGATAGGTCACAAAAGCCAAAATTAAACTTTCATGATTCAGATAGAGCATTCAATGTTAAACAACTTTCCAATTTACTTTTATTAACTAATTTGCTTTATTCTCTTGGTATAATTTGTTATAAAGCATACCTAGATAGACTCAGGAGATGCAATGCACTATTGGAAACTGGTTGCTGATTAGTAGCTGTACATAAATTCCTCTTGTCATTGGCTCAACCACTGTGTTCAGCTAGCTCCCAGTAGTGCATTGCTTCTCCTTCAACAAAGCATAGCAAGAGAATGACACAAATTTCAAAACAGAAGTAAATTCGAAAGTTGCTTAAAATTGTATGCTCTATCTATCATGAAAGAAAAATTTGGGGTATTGTCCCTTTAAGGGAAAATATTTACAGTTACACTTTGCCTTACAAAATTATTCAAACATCTGTTTTTCTTCCTTTCTTTTTAACATATCTGTGAGAAATATGAGACAGTTACTCCCTCATGAGTTTATAATTATAAATGTCAAAAGTTAAAGTGACATGAATATCAAAATGAAACTTTTGGGATTCAGACACAGAATTCAATTTTAAAGAAGATTTCCCGTTTACTTCACTAATCAAATTGACTTTTTTCTTGGTATTCTTCACTCTTCTACATTGTTACAAACATACAGTAGTCGTAAGCCCTGCTTCCATATAGTGCTCAAGAAGTGTAAGATTCAAAGAAAACACATGAAGTTTTTTTTTTTTTTTTTTTATTACACGCTCTATCTAAATAATGAAACATTTATTTTTGACTTTCATGTCTATTTAATCATTTAAAAAAGTTTCTAAAACCAACATATTTCAGTGTTTATCTGCGAAAGCTAAAGAATTGAGATATCCCAACATGATGAAAGAATGGGGCATATTTATCAAGCTCTCTATGGAAGCTCAGCAGAAACTAGCAGTCTAAAGACCTCTGCTCCATAACTTGTCCGCCCAGAGGCGTAACTAGAAACCACAGGGCCCAGGTGCAAGAATCTAAGAAGCAATTGCGCCCTCTGCACCCCCTGTAGTTTCGCCCCTGTGTCCGCCTGCTCTGAGGCGGCAGACAGAAATCAATCCAATTGAGTACGATCGGGTTGATTGACACCCCCTGTTAGCGGCCGCGAATCTTCAGTGAGCGGCATTGCACCAGCAGCTCACAAGAACTGCTAGTGCAATGATAAATGCCGACAGCGTATGATATGGTACTTCGTATCATGTTCGCTCGCACATTGATAAATATGCCCTAATGTCTGAACCATTAATGGCACAATTATGTACGATTTGTCAAGTGTGACACAAAAAAACATGCGGGCGCTCTAGAGCTTCCCCTACGAGTTGCGAGATTTCTCCCATGGAAAGTAATGGAGCTCGGTGCAAAGGGAAACTTCACTGGGGAGAGCAAAGTTAGCAGGAAGCAGGGGGCGCATTTCAAAGAATAAATATCGCAGCCAATACAAATCAGATTATTCTGTTTTAGATATATAATACCTTCCATGATAATCTTTTTCCCATTATCTATCTCTGCTGCTGAGGACAATTATGGACAGATACTATATAAATCAGGTACAAAAAGAAACTGTGCAGAGTAAGGTTGTTAGATAGTTTAACAATCTTACGGCTAGATTTAGAGTTCTGGGTTAGCCGTCAAAACCAGCGTTAGGGGGTCCTAATGCTGGTTTTTACCGCCCGCTGGTATTTAGAGTCAGTCAGGAAAGGGTCTAACGCTCACTTTCCAGCCGCGACTTTTCCATACCGCAGATCCCCCTACTTGCGTATCCTATCTTTTCAATGGGATCTTTCTAACGCCGGTATTTAGAGTCTTGGCTGAAGTGAGCGTTACAAATCTAATGACAAAACTCTAGCCGCAGAGAAAAGCCAGGAGTTAAGGGCTTTCTGGGCTAACGCCGGTTCATAAAGCGCTTAACTACTGTGCTCTAAAGTACACTAACACCCATAAACTACCTATGTACCCCTAAACCGAGGCCCCCCCACATCGCCGCCACTATAATTAATTTTTTTTAACCCCTAATCTGCCGACCGCACACCACCGCAACCTACATTATCCCTATGTACCCCTAATCTGCTGCCCCTAACACTGCCGACCCCTACATAATATTTAACCCCTAATCTGCCCCCCAACATCGCCGCTACCTACCTACAATTATTAACCCCTAATCTGCCGACCGGACCTCACCGCTACTATAATAAAGTTATTAACCCCTAATCCGCCTCACTCCCGCCTCAAAAACCCTATAATAAATAGTATTAACCCCTAATCTGCCCTCCCTAACATCGCCGACACCTAACTTCAAGTATTAACCCCTAATCTGCCGACCGGACCTCGCCGCTACTCTAATAAATGTATTAACCCCTAAAGCTAAGTCTAACCCTAACACTAACACCCCCCTAAATTAAATATAATTTTAATCTAACGAAATAAAATAAATCTTATTAAATAAATTAATCCTATTTAAAGCTAAATACTTACCTGTAAAATAAACCCTAATATAGCTACAATATAAATTATAATTATATTGTAGCTATTTTAGGTTTTATATTTATTTTACAGGCAACTTTGTATTTATTTTAACCAGGTACAATAGCTATTAAATAGTTAATAACTATTTAATAGCTACCTAGTTAAAATAAATACAAAATTACCTGTAAAATAAATCCTAACCTAAGTTACAATTAAACTACACTATCAATAAATTAATTACATACAAATACCTACAAATAAATACAAATAAATAAACTAACTAAAGTACAAAAAATAAAAAAAGAACTAAGTTACAAAAAATAAAAAAATAATTTACAAACATAAAAATATTACAACAATTTTAAGCTAATTACACCTACTCTAAGCCCCTTAATAAAATAACAAAGCCCCCATAATAAAAAAATGCCCTACCCTATTCTAAAATAAAAATATAAAAGCTCTTTTACCTTACCAGCCCTTAAAAGGGCCTTTTGCAGGGCATGCCCCAAAGAATTCTGCTCTTTTGCCTGTAAAAAAAACATACAATACCCCCCCAACATTACAACCCACCACCCACATACCCCTAATCTAATCCAAACCCCCCTTCAATAAACCTAACACTAAGCCCCTGAAGATCTTCCTACCTTGTCTTCACCACGCCGGGTATCACCGATCCGTCCAGAAGAGGGTCCGAAGTCTTCCTCCTATCCGGGGCTGAAGAGGTCCATCATCCGGCTGAAGTCTTCATCCAAGCGGGGCTGAAGAGGTCCATCATCCGGCTGAAGTCTTCTATCAAGCGGCATCTTCAATCTTCTTTCTTCCGGCTCCATCTTCATCCCGCCGACGGGGAACATCCATCCTGGCCGACGACTTCCCGACGAATGACGGTTCCTTTAAGGGACGTCATCCAAGATGGCGTCCCTCGAATTCCGATTGGCTGATAGGATTCTATCAGCCAATCAGAATTAAGGTAGGAAAATTCTGATTGGCTGATGGAATCAGCCAATCAGATTCAAGTTCAATCCGATTGGCTGATTGGATCAGCCAATCAGATTGAGCTCACATTCTATTGGCTGATCGGAACAGCCAATAGAATGCAAGCTCAATCTGATTGGCTGATTGGATCAGCCAATCGGATTGAACTTGAATCTGATTGGCTGATTCCATCAGCCAATCAGAATTTTCCTACCTTAATTCCGATTGGCTGATAGAATCCTATCAGCCAATCGGAATTCGAGGGACGCCATCTTGGATGACGTCCCTTAAAGGAACCGTCATTCGTCGGAAAGTCGTCGGCCAGGATGGATGTTCCGCGTCGGCGGGATGAAGATGGAGCCGGAAGAAAGAAGATTGAAGATGCCGCTTGATAGAAGACTTCAGCCGGATGATGGACCTCTTCAGTCCCCGCTTGGATGAAGAATTCAGCCGGATGATGGACCTCTTCAGCCCCGGATAGGAGGAAGACTTCAGCCGGATGATGGACCTCTTCAGCCCTGGATAGGAGGAAGACTTCAGCCGGATGATGGATCTTTTCAGCCCCGGATAGGAGGAAGACTTCGGACCCTCTTCTGGACGGATCGGTGATACCCGGCGTGGTGAAGACAAGGTAGGAAGATCTTCAGGGGCTTAGTGTTAGGTTTATTTAAGGGGGGTTTGGGTTAGAATAGGGGTATGTGGGTGGTGGGTTGTAATGTTGGGGGGGTATTGTATGTTTTTTTACAGGCAAAAGAGCAGAATTCTTTGGGGCATGCCCCGCAAAAGGCCCTTTTAAGGGCTGGTAAGATAAAAGAGCTTTTCAATTTTTATTTTAGAATAGGGTAGGGCATTTTTTTATTATG
This sequence comes from Bombina bombina, assembly GCF_027579735.1. Classification (NCBI taxonomy): domain Eukaryota; kingdom Metazoa; phylum Chordata; class Amphibia; order Anura; family Bombinatoridae; genus Bombina; species Bombina bombina. The sequence goes on from NC_069504.1 coordinate 1,085,540,640, forward strand.
GGGGGCTTTGTTATTTTATTAGGGGGCTTAGAGTAGGTGTAATTAGCTTAAAATTGTTGTAATATTTTTATAATGTTTGTAAATTATCTTTTTATTTTTTGTAACTTAGTTCTTTTTTATTTTTTGTACTTTAGTTAGTGTATTTATTTGTAGGTATTTGTATTTAATTTATTTATTGATAGTGTAGTGTTAGGTTTAATTGTAGATAATTTTAGGTAGTTTATTTAATTAATTTATTGATAGTGTAGTGTTAGGTTTAATTGTAACTTAGGTTAGGATTTATTTTACAGGTAAATGTGTATTTATTTTAACTAGGTAGCTATTAAATAGTTATTAACTATTTAATAGCTATTGTACCTGGTTAAAATAAATACAAAGTTGCCTGTAAAATAAATATTAATCCTAAAATAGCTACAATATAATTATTATTTATATTGTAGCTATATTATGGTTTATTTTACAGGTAAGTATTTAGCTTTAAATAGGATTAATTTATTTAATAAGATTTATTTTATTTCGTTAGATAAAAATTATATTTAACTTAGGGGGTTGTTAGGGTTAGGGTTAGACTTAGCTTTAGGGGTTAATACATTTATTAGAGTAGCGGTGAGGTCCGGTCGGCAGATTAGGGGTTAATAATTGTAGGTAGGTAGCGGCAACATGGGGGGGGGGGCAGATTAGGGGGTAAAAAATATAATATAGGGGTCGGCGGGGGTTAGGGGCAGCAGATTAGGGGTTCATAGGGATAACGTAGGTTGCGGTGGTGTACGAAGCGGCAGATTAGGGGTTAATAGTATAATGCAGGGGTCAGCGATAGCGGGGGCGGCAGATTAGGGGTTAATAAGTGTAAGGTTAGGGGTGTTTAGACTCGGGGTACATGTTAGAGTGTTAGGTGCAGACTTAGGAAGTGTTTCCCCATAGGAAACAATAGGGCTGCGTTAGGAGCTGAATGCTGCTTTTTTGCAGGTGTTAGGTTTTTTTTCAGCTCAAATGGCCCCATTGTTTCCTATGGGGGAATCGTGCACAAGCACGTTTTTTTAAGATGGCCGCGTCTGTAAGCACCGCTGGTATTGAGAGTTGCAGTGGCGGTAAATATGCCTCTACGCTCCTTTTTTGGAGCCTAACGCAGACCTTCTGTGAACTCTAAATACCAGCGGTATTTAAAAGGTGCGGGGGAAAAAAAGCATGCGTAGCTAACGCACCCCTTTGGCCGCAGAACTCTAAATCTAGGCGTTATTTTCCAAACAGCCTTGTTTGCACAGTCTTTTTTTTTTGCCTGTTTTTTTTTCTGTCCCTGAATGTCCTCAGAGAGAGAGATAAATAATTGGAAAACAAGTTTAAACATTGTGACACCCATAGCGGGGATATAATAAATAATGAAAGTGCATTGAAAAGGGATTTTTTTTTAACTATAAGCGGTAAATCATCACTCTACACCACTGGTTTTCAAACCTGCCCTCAGGCCTCCCCAACAGGCCAGGTTTTCAGGATTACCTTGGATGAGAGCAGGTAAAATAACCATGGTTACTAATCAGTTGATTATTTCACCTGTGCTCCAGTTCAGATATCCTCAAAATGTGGCCCTTTAGGGAGGCCTGAGGACAGGTTTGAAAACCAGTGATCTACACTCAAAAAACACTCAGGTAGATTATGAGTTATGCACGCTATAGGGTTTTTTAACGAACACAACAAAAGTTGCGTTATTTCACCCTCCATAGCGCTGCCATTACTAGTTTTGAAACAGCCGGCTTGGGCCTGCGATATGGTTGCGTTGAGCTCCATACGGCACAAAATACAAGCGCTGTTTTGACGTGCTCGTGCACGCTTTCCTCATACTCATCAATGGGGAGAGCGGGTTATAAAAAAACCTAACACCTGCGATCGCGGAATCAAAAGCTCCTTAATGCAGCCCCATTGATGTCTATGGGGACAAAACACTAACATTTAAACCTAACACCCTACATAAACCGCATGTCTAAACTCCCCTAATCTGCCCCCCTCCGACATCGCCACCACCTGCATAATGTTATTAACCCCTATTCTGTTGCTCCTGATATCGCAGCCACCTAAATAAATCTATTGACCCCTAGTCTGCCGCTCCCGATATCGCCGCCACTATACTAAAGTTATTAACCCCTATTTCCTCGCACCTCAACATCGCCCACACTATAATAAATCTATTAACCCCTATTCCGCCGCTCCCCAACATCGCCGCCACTAAATAAAGTAATTAACCCCTAAACCTCTGGCCTCCCACATCACTACCACTAAATAAACCTATTAACCCCTAAACCACCAGCCCCCACATCGCAACAACCTAAATTAAACTATTAACCCCTCAACCTAACCCTAACCTAAACCCTAACACCCCCTAACTTTAAAATAATTAAAATATAGCTACATGAAAGTTACAATTATTAACTAAATAATACCTAGTTAAAACTAAATACTTACCTGTGAAATAAAACCTAAGATAGCTACAATATAACTAATAGTTATATTGTAGCTAGCTTAGGTTTTATTTTTATTTCAGGAGGTAAGTTTGTATTTATTTTAACTAGATAGACTAGTTAGTAAATAGTAATTAACTACCTAGTTAAAATAAATACAAACTTACCTGTAAAATAAAACCTAAGCTGCCTTACACTAAAACCTAACATTACAAAATATAAAAAAACCTACATTACAAAAAATAACAAATAAAATTATCCAAAATAGTAGGCATTAGGTTGCATGCTAGATATATGTCATATGATAGCTGTCGTTAAAGTTGACCTCCACAGAAAATGGACCAAATGTATTTTGATATAACAATCCTATTGTTTTCTTCTGGAAGGTTCTGCAATGTGTGTAATTTTTGTACGCTCTTGATGGCTCTATGTGGGGGTTAGGGGGCCCCCCCCACTGGGACATTAATAGTTGCAGGAGGAACATAAATGCAGCATAAAGCTTTGGCTCCGCAGTGATGCGACAAGACTCAGCTGGGATCCTTTTGCGGCCCGCGGCCGGGGGTGCACCTGGGTTCTCAGTAACAAATAATATATATGTAAGGAGGGGAGCCAAACACGGACAGTGCATTTTGGGACAATCACTGAATAGATATGGTCTAATAAGAAATACCACTTGGAACTTGGACTCAGAGGCAGCATATATTTCTCCCCATGGAAAGTATTAATAAAATGAATATAATGCACGCAAAGTAATATGATAAGGGAGGAATAGATATGGTCCTTTACCGCCTATGCCTGGACTTTAAGATGCAAAAAATGCCAATTAAATGTTAAAGTGTGAGTTTGGTGAAGACAAGGTGATCAGCTCTGGTTTAAGCATCTATATCAACAAAATACGTTATATCTTTTCTTTTCATATGTAACCTTAGATGCAATTTGTCCTTTGTTTGTTGTTGTTTTTTCTATTTTCTTCTTTTGTGCTATTTAAGCTCAATTCAAACCCCTGGCAATTTATAAAGTTAGCAGATAAGGTCCAAGAGTGGCCTGCACCAGCATTTTTAGGGGTAGAAAACTGAGGGCCAGCACTTGTCATGTATATCAAATGATTATTGTATTGTCATCTTTATAGATCTTGTACACATTTATCTATCTATTTTTTTTCCTCAATAAAAAATTTAAATAAAAATAAAAATAAAAAAATTATCCAAAATAATAAAAATGATTCCTATTACCTAATACCCTTTGGAAAAAAATAAAAAACCCACCCCAAAATAAAAAACCTGAATCTATAATAAACTACCAATGGCCCTTAAAAGGGCCTTTTGTAGGGCATTGCTCTAAAGAAATCAGCTCTTTTCCTATAAAAGAAAAACAAACACCCCCCAAACACACAAAATAAAGTAAAAACTAATCTACCCATTGCCCTGAAAAGGGCACTTGTATGGGGCATTCAGCTCTTTTGTTGCCCTTAAAAGGGCATTCAGCTCTTTTATGAAATGACCAACCCCTAATCTAAAAATAAAATCCCACCCCAAAAAACCTTAAAAACACCTAACACTAACCCCTCTTTAGGTACTCACAGTTGTTGAAGTCCCACTCGAACGATCTTCATCCCGGCAACTCCATCTTCCCGCAGGCGGCATCTTCATCCAGGCGGCTCCATCTTCATCCATCACGGGACCGGCATTTTCTTCAACCCTGCGGAGGCGGAGTGACGATGCGCAGAGGTGGAGATCCAGCCGAAGGTCCAAGGCGGAAGTCCAGGCAGAGGACCAAGGCAGAGGTCCAGGCGGAGGTCCATCGATCCGACATGGAGGTCCTCTTCATGCGATCGTCTGCTGCACACTGAGGATTGAAATGCAAGGTACCCCTTTTATACTAGTGATACCATTGCATTCCTATTGGCTGAAAATTTTGAATCAGCCAATAGGAATTAGGGCTAATAAAATCCTATTGGCTTTTCTAATCATCCAATAGGATTTAAGCAGCTCTCATTCCATTGGCTGATTCGAATCAGTCAATAAAATGAGAGCTGCTTAAATCCTATTCGTTTATTTTGCGTAATGGTTTTTTTTTCCGTTTTGGGGTGGGTTTTTATTTTTAGATAAAGAGCTGAATGCCTTTTTAAGGGCAGGAAAAAAGAGCTGAATGCCCTTTTAAGGGCATTGCCCATACAAATGCCCTTTTCAGGGCAATGGGTAGATTAAGTTTTATTTTATTTTTATTTTGTGTGTTTGGGGGTGGGGGTTTGTATACTGTTAGGGGGTGTTTGTTTTTCTTTTGTAGGAAAAGAGCTGATTTCTTTAGGGCAATGCCCTACAAAAGGGCCTTTTAAGGGACCTTAGTAGTTTATTATAGATTCAAGTTTTTTTATTTTTGGGGTGTTTTGTTGTTTTTTTTTTTTTAAAGGGTATTAGAATAGGAATAATTTTTATTATTTTGGATCATTTTGTTTGTTATTTTTTGTAATGGTAGGTTTTTTATTTTTTGTAATTTTAGTGTTTTTTATTTTTTTGTAATGTTAGGTTTTAGTGTAAGCCAACTTAGGTTTTATTTCACAGGTAAGTTTGATTTATTTTAACTAGGTAGTTAGTAAATAGTTAATAATTATTTACTAACTAGTCTACCTAGTTAAAATAAATACAAACCTACCTGTGAAATAAAACCTAAGCTAGCTACAATATAACTATTAGTTATGTTGTAGCTAGCTTAGGTTTTATTTCACAGGTAAGTATTTATTTATTTTTAAATAGGTATTATTTAGTTAATAATTGTAACTTTAACATAATTAAAATAGAGCTAAATTAAAGTTAGGGGCTGTTAGGTTTAGGGTTACATTAGGGTTAGGTTTAGGGGTTAATAGCTTAGTTTAGGTTGTTGCGATGTGGGGGGCTGGCGATTTAGGGGTTAATTGGTTTATTTAGTGGTAGTGATGTGGGAGGCTAGAGGTTTAGGGGTTATGAGCTTTATTTAGTGGCGGCGATGTCGGGGAGCTGAGGAATAGGGGTTAATAGATTTATTATAGTGTGGGCGATGTTGGGGTGCAGGGGAATACGGGTTAATAACTTTAGTATAGTGGCAGCGATGTCGGGGAGCGGCAGAATAGGGGCTAATAAATTTTATTAGTGGCGGAGATGTCGGGAGCGGCAGATTAGAGGTTAATAAGTTTAATATAGTATTTGCAATGTGGGAGGGCCTCGGTTTAGGGGTTATTAGGTAGTTTATGGGTGTTTAGTGTACTTTGTGACAGTTTAGTTATGAGTTTCATGTAACAGTTTGTAGCGTAAAACTCATAACTACTGGTCTCAGATTGCGAATCGGATATTGTTGGTATAAGCTGGAACGCAAGCTTTTTAGCCTCACTGCAAAACTCGTAATGGCTGCGCTATGGAAGTCCCATAAAAAAAACGTAATTTTTACGTGTGCGGGACTGACGTTGCGTTACAGGCTCAAAGGCTTGCAGTATAGCTATACCAACAAGACTTGTAATGGCTGTGGTGCTGTTTTAACACTAAAATTACCATTTTTTCAGCATTAAAACCCGAACGCAAAACTTGTAACCTAGGTGAGTGTAATAAATTAAAATAGAAATTTTATTGAAAAATTCTAAAAACGCATTTCATGCCAGAAGGAGTGCTTTTCTATTTTTATTTATAACAATGTGGCTTTTACATTTGGAGCAGAGTGTGGGGATCTACTGATTATGGATTTATGCATCACCCCTGTACAGGGGCGTTCTCTCCAGTGCCCATGTTAGATGTCAAGCACATTGCAGTTGAGTGCCGCTGTGGAAGAACGCCACAGAACTCCCACTCAGCACACTCTGTGTTAAGCTAAAGTTTTTTTAACTACACAGAATTAGACAATTTATATTACAGTCTCAAACAAAAACAGGGCAGCGCTCTAGGATGAACACCTTACCCTCGGTATGTAGCCACTATGATTCAGCCGCCTTCACGCTCAAACGCAGCTCAGATACATCTATCGCACGCTCATAACACAAACGGTCCCAGATGATGACGTCATTCACCGGTGCTCAAGTAAGCGCTCCACCAAACGTTTCCAAAATACAGCAGGCAACATCCAAAGAAAAGCACCCGGCTCCAGACGATCACAGGACTCAAGAATTATAAAAGCATATTTTAATAGGCGTACTCCAAACGTGATACACTTCAAAAGAAAAAAAGGTAAAAAATGTTTCGTATATTCCATACTGAAATTTCTCAATGACCCTTCATTGAGAAAGTTCAGTACGGAATATACGAAACATTTTTGACCTTTTTTTCTTTTGAAGTGTATCACGTTTGGAGTATGCCTATTAAAATATGCTTTTATAATTCTTGAGTCCTGTGATCGTCTGGAGCCGGGTGCTTTTCTTTAGATGTCGTCTGCTATATTACAGTCTCATACTGTTTAATATCACATTAATATACACCCTGTATCCAGCTCTCAGGGATAAATGTTGGTCAGGGACAGGATTTCACATACCTGAACAAAAGGGTTGTTACATCCATGATACACTTTCAGCAAGATTTGTGTCGCTCATTGCTCTCACACGCCTGTGAGCCTGTAAAGTAAGTCTAATACGATGAAGAAGAAAATGATTTACTGCTGTAACGGAGGTTGAATTCAGCAGCTTCTTTTGCTGTTTAGAGTGTAAACAAAATAATAAACCTGATGGGAGAAACATTAACCCTTTAAGGACCAGCAACATACCCTTTTGCTGGTCTTTCTATGGGGATTACTAAATCAATAGCACGGGCTCGCTGCCAGCGATGAGACCTCACTATTTCCGGTGACCAGATATAAACAAAAAAAAACTTAATGGCCAGTGACGTACAGAGTATGTTGTGGTCATTAAGGGGTTAAAATGCTGGGGGGGGGGGGGTGTTGGAATCTCATTAAAACAAAATATAGGCTCTAACCCTTGGATCAAACACTATTTATGTTGCATTTCAACAAAGCTGTCAAAAAAGGTGAAGTCTGCAAAGCAGCTATTTCATATATAAAAATAAACATAAAAACACCTTTGCAATACACTTTCTTTATTTATTTTGCCCCCTTGTCATGTAATTCATCTTTAAAAATGGAGGATTGTCTTATTTTCAGAGCTTGAATTGCACCCTGCTGACTTCTCGAGGCTAACACTGCTACATATATATCCCTAATTGGCTTTAACTTATAACAACTGCAAAACAATGTACTTTATACTATTATGACAGTAGCTAGCCTTGTTGCCTGCAGACTAAAGCCCAGACTGGCTCCTCTAAAAAGGCAATCAAGATGTTAATTTGTTTAAAAAAAATTAGACTTTACTGATATCTTTTTGTAGAGCAACACAAGAGAAATGACTTGTAATTACAAGATGTTTACTAAACCAAGTCTACAGCACACTGTCCCTTTAAGACTCCAAAAATAGCTCTGTCTACCATATCAGTTACCGGAGGGTTTGTTTCCACAGTAGTAAACTCTATTACATAATGATAATGCAGACTAAAGAGCTAGTGTTTCAGGCTAACCCAGGGGTTCTCAAACCAGTCCTCGTGCCTCCCTAACAGGCCAGATTTTCAGGATTACCTTGGGTGAGAGCGGGTTAATAACTACGTTTACTAATTAGCTGATTCTTTCATCTGTGCTTCAGCTCAGATATCCTGTATATCTGGCCTGTTAGGGAGAACTGAGGACTAAACCCCCTGGCATAACCCATAGCCTTGCTGTCATTTCAGATGTCATAACTCAGCACATCCAATAAGGTTTTCTATCATTTACTTGCATGAGCAAAAGACTTGATAAACCCCAGAGAACACTTTTAAACTTATTACCAAGCACCCCTAAAGGTTTTCCAATGTAAAAATGGTTTTGTGCACAGGAAAAACACACTGAATATACCTATATGGCATTAGGATACAGTGTCACCAAGCAGATACCAACACTACATGACCTTGCTCAAACCATTAAAGTACAAAAATAATAATAATAATAATAATAATAATAATAATATTATAATAATAATTATAATAATAAGCTCTTTTACACAAATACAAATTAGCATTTAGGGGCCGGTTAATTTTTGTGCGGACGGACAGATATGATCTGCTGTAGCAGATCATGTCCGCCACACATCGATAAATGCCGATAGTATATGCTGTTGGCATTTATCATTGCACAAGCAATGCTTGTGCAATACCGCCCCCTGCAGATTCACGGCCAATTGGCCGCTAGCAGGGGGTGTCAATCAACTTGATCGTATCCGATCGTGCTGATTGCTGTTCTCCACCTTAGAGGTGGCGGACAAGTTAAGGAGCAGCGGTCATAAGACCGCTGCTTCTTAACTCCTATTTCCGGAGAGCCTGAAGGCTTGCGCGGAAACCAGTGCATTGGGGCACATTCAGGCCTTAATAAATCGGCCCCATATACACCAATCAGCAAGCGCTATCCAGGTGCTGAACCAAAAATGGGCCGGCTCCTAAGCTTACATTCTTGCTTTTTCAAATAAATATACCAAGAGAATAAAGACAAATTGATAATAGAAGTAAATTAGAAGTAAATCAGTGTGTCGCTTGTTGAAAAGCTCAGGAGCGTGCACGTGTCTAGAGCACTATATGGCAGCAGTTTTGCAAGAATGTTATCCATTTGCAAGAGCACTAGATGGCAGCACTAGTTCCTGTCATGTAATACATCAGATGCCTACCTATTCTTCAACAAAGAATACCAAGGAACAAAGCAAATATGATAATAGAAGCTAAATTGGAAAGATTATTTAAAATTGTATGCTCTGTCTGAATGACAAAAGACAATTTTGGGTTTCATATCTCTTTATAAAGACATACACACATATTATATCTCTTTATAAAGACACACACACATATTATATCTCTTTATAAAGACATACACACATATTATATCTCTTTATAAAGACATACACACATATTATATCTCTTTATAAAGACACACACACATATTATATCTCTTTATAAAGACATACACACATATTATATCTCTTTATAAAGACACACACACATATTATATCTCTTTATAAAGACACACACACATATTATATCTCTTTATAAAGACATACACACATATTATATCTCTTTATAAAGACACACACACATATTATATCTCTTTATAAAGACATACACACATATTATATCTCTTTATAAAGACATACACACATATTATATCTCTTTATAAAGACACACACACATATTATATCTCTTTATAAAGACATACACACATATTATATCTCTTTATAAAGACACACACACATATTATATCTCTTTATAAAGACACACACACATATTATATCTCTTTATAAAGACATACACACATATTATATCTCTTTATAAAGACACACACACATATTATATCTCTTTATAAAGACATACACACATATTATATCTCTTTATAAAGACACACACACATATTATATCTCTTTATAAAGACATACACACATATTATATCTCTTTATAAAGACATACACACATATTATATCTCTTTATAAAGACACACACACATATTATATCTCTTTATAAAGACATACACACATATTATATCTCTTTATAAAGACACACACACATATTATATCTCTTTATAAAGACATACACACATATTATATCTCTTTATAAAGACATACACACATATTATATCTCTTTATAAAGACATACACACATATTATATCTCTTTATAAAGACATACACACATATTATATCTCTTTATAAAGACATACACACATATTATATCTCTTTATAAAGACATACACACATATTATATCTCTTTATAAAGACATGCACACATATTATATCTCTTTATAAAGACATACACACATATTATATCTCTTTATAAAGACATACACACATATTATATCTCTTTATAAAGACATACACACATATTATATCTCTTTATAAAGACATACACACATATTATATCTCTTTAAAAAGACATACACACATATTATATCTCTTTATAAAGACATACACACATATTATATCTCTTTATAAAGACATACACACATATTATATCTCTTTATAAAGACATACACACATATTATATCTCTTTATAAAGACATACACACATATTATATTGCTTTAAAAAGACATACACACATATTATATTGCTTTAAAAAGACATACACACATATTATATCTCTTTATAAAGACATACACACATATTATATCTCTTTATAAAGACATACACACATATTATATCGCTTTATAAAGACATACACACATATTATATTGTTTAAAAAGACATACACACATATTATATCTCTTTATAAAGACATACACACATATTATATCTCTTTATAAAGACATACACACATATTATATCTCTTTATAAAGACATACACACATATTATATTGTTTATAAAGACATACACACATATTATATCTCTTTATAAAGACATACACACATATTATATCTCTTTATAAAGACATACACACATATTATATCTCTTTATAAAGACATACACACATATTATATCTCTTTATAAAGACATACACACATATTATATCTCTTTATAAAGACATACACACATATTATATCTCTTTATAAAGACACACACACATATTATATCTCTTTATAAAGACATACACACATATTATATCTCTTTATAAAGACATACACACATATTATATCTCTTTATAAAGACATACACACATATTATATCTCTTTATAAAGACATACACACATATTATATCTCTTTATAAAGACATACACACATATTATATTGCTTTATAAAGACATACACACATATTATATCGCTTTATAAAGACATACACACATATTATATCTCTTTATAAAGACACACACACATATTATATCTCTATATAAAGACATACACACATATTATATCGCTTTATAAAGACATACACACATATTATATCGCTTTATAAAGACATACACACATATTATATATCTTTATAAAGACATACACACATATTATATCTCTTTATAAAGACATACACACATATTATATCTCTTTATAAAGACATACACACATATTATATCTCTTTATAAAGACATACACACATATTATATCTCTTTATAAAGACATACACACATATTATATCTCTTTATAAAGACATACACACATATTATATCTCTTTAAAAAGACATACACACATATTATATTGCTTTAAAAAGACATACACACATATTATATCTCTTTAAAAAGACATACACACATATTATATTGCTTTAAAAAGACATACACACATATTATATTGCTTTAAAAAGACATACACACATATTATATTGTTTTAAAAAGACATACACACATATTATATTGCTTTAAAAAGACATACACACATATTATATTGCTTTAAAAAGACATACACATATTATATTGTTTAAAAAGACATACACACATATTATATTGCTTTAAAAAGACATACACACATATTATATCTCTTTATAAAGACATACACACATATTATATCTCTTTATAAAGACATGCACACATATTATATCTCTTTATAAAGACATACACACATATTATATCTCTTTATAAAGACATACACACATATTATATCTCTTTAAAAAGACATACACACATATTATATCTCTTTAAAAAGACATACACACATATTATATCGCTTTATAAAGACATACACACATATTATATCTCTTTAAAAAGACATACACACATATTATATCGCTTTATAAAGACATACACACATATTATATCTCTTTATAAAGACATACACACATATTATATCTCTTTAAAAAAGACAAACACACATATTATATCTCTTTATAAAGACATACACACATATTATATTGCTTTATAAAGACATACACACATATTATATCTCTTTATAAAGACATACACACATATTATATCTCTTTATAAAGATATACACACATATTATATCTCTTTATAAAGACATACACACATATTATATCTCTTTATAAAGACATACACACATATTATTTCTCTTTATAAAGACATACACACATATTATATCTCTTTATAAAGACATACACACATATTATATCTCTTTATAAAGACATACACACATATTATATCTCTTTAAAAAGACATACACACGTATTATATCTCTTTATAAAGACATACACACATATTATATTGTTTATAAAGACATACACACATATTATATCTCTTTATAAAGACACACACATATTATATCTCTTTATAAAGACATACACACATATTATATTGTTTATAAAGACATACACACATATTATATCTCTTTATAAAGACATACACACATATTATATCTATTTATAAAGACAAACACACATATTATATCTCTTTATAAAGACATACACACATATTATATCTCTTTAAAAAGACATACACACATATTATATCTCTTTAAAAAGACATACACACATATTATATCGGTTTTAGAGCACATTAGGGTAATTGCACCTACCTATAGCATTACTACAATCAGCCCTTCAGCTAAACCATCATCTTGCCATTTTGTTTGTTGTGAGTTCTGCACTTTTGGTTTTCGGATTATGACATTGGGAGGTTAACTATGCAGATTTATTTTTGGGAGGTAACAATTTTGAGCTTGAGGGGTAAATGGATATTAAACAGTAAATACATAGGGCTTTATTTAACAAGCTCCGTATGAAGCTTGATGCCCCGTGTTTCTGGCGAGTCTTTAGACTCGCCAGAAACAGTAGTTACGAAGCAGCGGTCACAAAGACCGCTGCTCCATAACCTGTCTGCCTGCTCTGAGCAGACGGACAGACATCGCCGGAAATCAACCCGATCGAGTACGATCGGGTTGATTGACACCCCCCTGCTGGCCGCGAGTCAGCAGGGGGTGGCGTTGCACCAGCAGCTCTTGTGAGCTGCTGGTGCAATGCTGAATACGGCGAGCAAATTGCTCGCCATATTCAGCGATGTCTGTCGGATCAGGTCCGACAGACATTGATAACTAGAGGCCATAGTGATGTTTTCAAAGCAAAGACGTCTAAATTAGTATGTAGAATTATTTTTTACAATTATAGTAGTTATTTAACTATTGAAGATATAATTGTAAAGGTTTAGCTTCTCTTAAGTACTTTAGAATAAAGCAATGGGAACCATGTTTGAACTTAGGTTTTCCCCTTATCTATCTCTCCTGCTGATGACAATTACTGACAGATATAAAACAGGTAATAAAAGAAACTGCAAACAAGGCTGTGTGTAACCCTGTAAGATAATAATTCTAGCCACACAGTCTCTGTTATTGCCAGATGTATATTTAGCCCTAATTAGCCTTTTCAGGAAAGACAGATAAGGGAAAAACAGGTTCAAAGATGGCGGCCTTCATTACTTTATAGAAACTCAGTAGAATTTAGAAAACCAACAAATTTCAAAGTTAAATTACAGAAAAAGGGGGCAAATTGAATAATGAAAGTATATTGCAAAGATTTTTAACTACACATAATTGAGCATATATATATAACAATCTTGTACTGTTTAATATCTCTTTAAAGGATGAAACATTTAAGGATTGTGCTCATTGGATAAAAAACATGATAACAATACAAGACAAGGTTCAGAAATTGTTATCTATAGTGAAAGTCAGAACAGGATTTGTCAACAACTTCTTATTTCATTCTGTTGGTATCCTTGGTTAAAGACAGGAACAAAACTACAGGGGGTGCAGAGGTCGCAATTTAATAAAAAACGTTGACCTGCACTGATATCATGTGAGTGTGACATGATGCTTCACTAGTGTCTCTGACTACAGGGGTTAGCCTTTCTTTTTTACCCATTGGTGTTTATGTGTGTATGTATGTATGTGACTGTGTGTGTATTTATGCATGTATGTGTGTGTGTATGTGTGTGACTGTGTGTGTATGTATGTGACTGTGTGTGATTGTGTGTGTATGTATGCATGTGTGTGTGAGTGTATGTATGTATGTGACTGTGTGCATTTATGCATGTACTGTATGTATGTATGTATGTGACTGTGTGTGTGTGTGTGTATGTATGTGACTCTGTGTGTGTGTGTGTGTGTATGCATGTGTGTGTGTGTATGTATGTATGTATGTATGTGACTGTGTGTGTATTTATGCATGTACTGTGTGTGTGTGTATGTATGTATGTGACTGTGTGTATGTATGTTACTGTGTGTGTATTTATGCATGTACTGTATGTGTGTGTGTGTATGTATGTATGCGACTGTGTGTGTATTTATGCATGTACTGTATGTGTGTATGTATGTATGTGACTGTGTGTGTATTTATGCATGTGCTGTATGTGTGTGTGTGCATGTGTGTATGTATGTATGTATGTGACTGTGTGTGTATTTATGCATGTGCTGTATGTGTGTGTGTGTGCATGTGTGTATGTATGTATGTGACTGTGTGTGTATTTATGCATGTGCTGTATGTGTGTGTGTATGTGTATGTGTGTATGTATGTATGTGACTGTGTGTGTATTTATGCATGTGCTGTATGTGTGTGTGTGTGTGTGTGTGTGCATGTGTGTATGTATGTATGTGACTGTGTGTGTATGCATGTATGTGTGTGTGTGTATGTTTGTGGAACCAGGAAATTACAGACCTTGTTACTACAGCATGGGGGAGGGGGTAAACAGTGTCACTATATAGTACCACTATATACAGTACGGGGGGGCTGGACCATGTCACTGACTACTGTGATCACTTTATAAAGTACTGGGGTGGGTAGGGTCAGTAATAGGGGGTCAGACCATCTCACAGACTGTGGGCACAGGGTACCTCCTTTTGCAGACATGTAATCTGATTCACATTTTTTTCTGTGTTAAATGTTAAAAAAAAAAAGAGATATGTATCAAATTCACTTTTTTTGGGGTGGGGGGCCTTCTTAGATTCTTCCACCTGGGCCCTGTGGTTTCTAGTTACGCCTCTGGTCAAAGAGCATACCTAGGTAGTCTCAGGAGCGTACATGTGTGTACATTACTATATGTCAGCATTTTTGCATGAATGATTTTAACAATTTCATATATTTGTACACTGCATACTACAATATTTGCACAATGTATAAGTGTTAAAAGCATTTAAGCAAAAATAATTACATATAGTGCTGTAGACACGTGCACTCTCCTGAAACTACATAGATATGCTCCTATATAAAGGATACCAAGAGAATGAAATTCATTTGATAACAGAAGTAAACAGTACATTTTTTTAAATTTCTATGCTCTATCATGAAAGAAAAATGTTGTGTTTTGTGTCCCTTTAAATTGAGCTTTTCTTCTGTCATAGGCAAACTAAGCTCACAAAACCAATGTGTGAACAAGCACACAGAGTGTGACATATGAATATACACAAATAATTCAAGGAAAGCAAAATCCCTGTGTCAACTACAGTTTATGTCTCCAGGACATGGCTGTGCCTGTAACTTTTTTATGGACCAGAGTCTTGAAATAAGTGGCTACTGTTTTACATTTTGAAAATCTATACAGTAGATTAAAAAAACACAAACACACTTTTAGATATAAAATTGAAAGAAACTGGAACATTTAACAATCACTATAAAAAAACGTAAAGTAAAGGCTGTTTGTATTAAACATTCAGACTAATACAGCAGTATCAGCTGTGTACTACCCACTAATCTTTATTGGCAGATAGCTACTTTTAATTCTCATTGGCTGATAGATACAATAAGTATAAAGCACATAACTGATACAGCTGTACTAGTGTTAACTGGATATGAACCCCAGAAATGTTCTTTTGTGGTTCAGATAGAGCAAAACTTTTTAAAAAGTTTCCAATTTATTTCTATTATCAAATTTGCTTTGTTCTCATGATATTCTGTGTTGAAGAGATACCTAGATAGGCATCTGGAGCACTACATGACAGGAAATAGTGCTGCTATCTAGTGCTCTAGCAAGTGGATAATATTCTTGCAAAACTGCTGCCATATAGTGCTCCTGAAATGGGCCAGCTCCTAAGCATATACCCCTGCTTTTCAACAAAAGATACCAAGAGAACAGAGAAAATTGATAATAGAAGTATATTAGAAAGTTGTTTAAAGCTGCATGCTCTGTGTGAATCATAAACGAAAACGTTTGGGTTTCATGTCCCTTTAATGTCAAAAGTTTTTACTTCTCATTATTCAAAAAAATGTAAATTTAAAGTGAAAGTAAATTTTGATGCTAAAGTGCCCGGTTTTTAAAAATTAGATTAGAAACAGGGGCACTTTAATTCATCAAAATTTACATTTCACTCCTTTTAATCTTGACAGCTGCTCCAGCTTCCTCCGGTCGTCGCAAGCCATTTCTGATGTCAGAAATGATGGATAGGTCATCCTCCAATCATGGCTTCCCCTCCAGGGGAATCAATGTCTGATTCAACGCTGTGATTGGAAGAAGCCGGATTCCTCATTTTAGACCCAGGAAGAGGGTTTGCGACTGGCGGAGGAAGCTGGAGCGGCTGTCAAGTTTAAAAGGTAAGTTTTTTTTCACAACACAAATGAAATGTAAATTTTCAAATGAATTAAAGTGCCCCTGTTTTTTAACCGAATTTTTAAAAACTGGGCGCTTTAGCATCAAAATTTACATTCACTTTAAATGCAAGTGGGATGTTTGCTTGTATAGTGGTGTAAGCATATGAAAAGCAGAGGTACTGATGACACTTTATAGATCACTAGCCTGGCCATGTGTGTACAGTTCTGGAGACTAGGATAGAAAAAAAAGTGACAGCAATAAATTTAAAGTCCAAATTTTATTTGTCAACAATTAAAAATATTTTTACATAAAGTACAACAGGAGATTGGGGGCAGATCCACCATCTGACACGTTTCATGAAACATAGAGCACAAATGGAGCTCAAAACTGTTATTGCTAATGAGCTCTTACTGCGCCAAGCTAAACCAATAGCGCTCCTATTCTTGTACTCGTATTACAAGTTGAAAGTAAAATGTTAGCACACGAGCAAAGACTCAGGCGCACTAACATCTGGGGGGTGGACAGAGTGGCCCCGTTAACTCCCTTTCCCCATACACTTCTATTGGGTGTGCTTCAAAAGCCTCTTCTCGCAAAAAGCAAAGGGGCTCTAGGACAAACGTGTTCGGGGGGAGCTATCTCCGCCAACTAAGAGGTAACCTCTGCTACTTACAATGCAGAAAGCAGCCATGCAAGGCTCCATAGCAGTATCCGCTGCTTTTCATATGGTGCCTTGTATCTTTAGTAGGATATAAATAAACTAGAAACTGTACAAAGGAAGACTGCTAAACAGGTTCACAATTGTCTAAATATAAAACTTACAAGGATGGGTTCCAAATGTATAGTTTACAGTTGAAAAGGGACAGAAACATTTAAGATTAAAAAGCTGAGGCTGAAACAGTGCCAGAACAAAGGGTCATGACCTTAAAGGGACAATCTAGTCAAAATGTAACTTTCATGATTCAGATAGGGCATGCAATTTTTTCTAAGGCCGCCTCTTATCTCAGTGAATTTTGACAGGTTTCCAAAGATAGACAGCGCTAGTTCATATGTGCCATATAGATAAAACAAAATTGTGCACACTCCAATGGAGTTATTTATGAGTCAGCACTGATTGGCTTAAATGCAAGTCTGGCAAAAGAACTACAGATAAGGAGGCAGTCTGCAGAGGCTTAGATACAAGGTAATCACAGAGGCAAGAAGTATATTAATATAACAGTGTTAATTATGCAAAACCGTGTAATGGGTGATAAAGGGATTATCTATCTTTTTAAACAATAACAATTCCGGAGTATACTGTCCCTTTAAGTTGGAGGATAGCAAGGTGATAATTAATTTGCTTGAGGTCTTTGTTAGTTTTATGTAATATTTGTTTGCCTATTGTAGTATCTGAATCTCCTGCACTTTACAGCAGGAATAATACAATAATAATAATGGAATCTGCAAATCTCATGCAGTTTATAGTTTGAGGCCTATTTATCAAAGGTCTGTCAGACCTGATCCAACAGTGCGGATCAGGTCCGACAGACATCGCTGAATGCGGAGAGCAATACGCTCTCCGTATTCAGCATTGCACAAGCAGCTCTTGTGGGCTGCTGGTGCAATGCCGCCCCCTGCAGACTCGCGGCCAATCAACCCGATTGGGGGGGGTCAATCAACCAGATTGTACTCAATCGGGTTGAATTGTGGCGATCTGTCTGCCTCATCAGAGCAAGCGGACAGGTTATGGAGCAGCGGTCTTTAGAGTACAGTGGGTATATTGTGTATATATAGTGTGCACTGTGCAGTGGGCATATTGTGTATATATAGTGTGCACTCTACAGTGGGCATATTGTGTATATATAGTGTGCACTCTACAGTGGGCATATTGTGTATATATAGTGTACAGGGCCGGATTTACCATTAGGCAGAGTAGACATGTGCCTACAGGCGCCTTCCATTGAGGGGCGCCTGTCTCTCTGCTCCATATGTCTTTTCTGCACACCTCTGCGGCTCTGCCCTCACTCACAATAGTAGATAATAACTTTGCCCTAAACAAAGATGGCCACCACACTGGCCGGTCCGGTCCGTTTCTCTAGTGAATGCAGACAGAGCAGCCAGAGCGGCCTGTTAGTAAGTGTGTGGGGGTTGGTTCTTTTTTGGGGAGTAACAGTAAGTGACTATTTGTGTGCTATTACAGAGTGTATGGTGGACATGTATCAGCTGCAGCAGCAGCGGCTGTCAAAATCAAAATGACAGATTGTACAGTCAGAGAGCAGTCTTTCATATAAAATAGCATAGGTATAAATACTATTGCTAAAATGCAAAATGCCAGGGCTGTTCCACAGGATAAACACACTTTAAAAAAACAACTGACCCTTGGCTGATTGTGCACATTGCAGGCTTGGTCAGCAAAGTTTCTAAATGAAGCCCCAGTCTAGACAACCTGCACTTTTCTTGTATAAATTATATTAAAAAATCTCATCATACTGGGCAAATACTTTCTGGAGTGTTTTGTTATAGATCATGCACTACCATTTATGTGGCAAAATTAGCAGCTGCTTTAAAAAAATAAATCATAATTCTATAAAGTTTTAGGCTGTATTGTTCATACATGTGAGCGCGTGGGAGGGCGCTTTAGATTTTGGTGCCTACAGGCACCTGGGCTGTAAATCCGGCCCTGATAGTGTACACTGTACAGTGGGTATATTGTTTGTATATATAGTGTGCACTGTACAGTGGGCATATTGTGTATATATAGTGTACACTGTACAGTGGGTATATTGTGTGTATATATAGTGTGCACTGTACAGTGGGCATATTGTGTATATATAGTGTGCACTGTACAGTGGGTATATTGTGTATATATCTAGTGTGCACTGTACAGTGGGCATATTGTGTATATATAGTGTGCACTGTACAGTGGGTATATTGTTTGTACATATAGTGTGCACTGTACAGTGGGTATATTGTATGTGTATATATAGTGTGCACTGTACAGTAGGTATATTGTGTGTATATATAGTGTGCATTGTACAGTGGGTATATTGTTTGTATATATAGGGGGGTAGTTATCAAGCCGTCTACTTTTGTGGCTTCGCCGGCCCAATACGCCCGCCTAAGCTCGCCTCACATCGCCGCCGCGGACCTGAAAAAATACGCCTAAGTTATCAAATAAAGCTGTCAAAAAGCCGCGGGGCGATGAGCAGCGGACTGTGACAGTTATCACTCATCCGATCTCGCTGCCCTTCGGCTTTTTCCCAGCTTTATTGCTAGCCTGTCACTAAGCACTCACACTAAACTACACTGTTCTACCCCCTATACCGGCGCCCCCGGAGCCTCCCGCAACTCAATAAAGTTACTAACCCCTAAACCGCCGCTCCTAGACCCCGCCGCAACTCTTATAAATGTATTAACCCCTAAACCGCCGCTCCTAGACCCTGCCGCAACTCTTATAAATGTATTAACCCCTAAACCGCCGCTCCTAGACCCTGCCGCAACTCTTATAAATGTATTAACCCCTAAACCGCCGCTCCCGGACACCGCTGCCACCTACAGTATACCTAGTAACCCCTATCCTGCCCCCCCTACACCGTCGCCCTCTATTATAAAATTATTAACCCCTATCCTGCTGATCCCGCACCTCTCCGCAACTAAATAAATAGTTTAACCCCTAAACCGCCGCTCCCTGAACCCGCCACAACCTATATTAAACCTATTATCCCCTATCCTGCCCCCCCTACACCGTCGCCACCTATAATAAATTTATTAACCCCTATCCTGCCCCCCACTACACCGCCGCCACTGTAATAAAATGATTAACCCCTAAACCTAAGTCTAACCCTAACCCTAACGCCCCCCTAACTTAAATATTAATTAAATAAATCTAAATAAATTAACTCTTATTAACTAAATGAATCCTATTTAAAACTGAATACTTACCTTTTAAAATAAACCCTAATAGAGCTACAATATAAATAATAATTATATTCTAGCTATCTTAGGATTTATTTTTATTTTACAGGTACCTTTCAATTTATTTTAACCAGGTACAATAGCTATTAAATAGTTATTAACTATTTAATAGCTACCTAGCTAAAATAAAGAGAAATTTACCTGTAAAATAAATCCTAACCTAAGTTATAATTACACCTAACACTACACTATACTTTAATAAATTATTCCTATTTAAAAATAAATACTTACCTGTAAAATAAACCCTAAGATAGCTCCAATATAATTAATAATTATATTGTAGCTATCTTAGGATTTATATTTATTTTACGGGTAACTTTGTATTTATTTTAGCTAGTTAGAATAGTTATTAAATAGTTATTAACTATTTAATAACTACCTAGCTAAAAGAAATACAAAATTACCTGTAAAATAAATCCTAACCTAAGTTACAATTAAACCTAATACTACACTATCATTAAATTAATTAAATAAACTACCTACAAATAACTACAATTAAATAAAATTACATAAACTAACTAAAGTACAAAAAATCAAAAAATAAGTTACAAACATGTTAAAAATATTACAACAATTTTAAGCTACTTACACCTAATCTAAGCCCCCTAATAAAATAACAAACCCCCCCAAAATAAAAAAATGCCCTACCCTATTCTAAATTAAATACATTTCAAAGCTCTTTTACCTTACCAGCCCTTAAAAGGGCCATTTGTGGGGGCATGCCCCAAAGAAAACAGCTCTTTTGCCTGTAAAAGAAAAATACAACCCCCCCAACATTAAAACCCACCACCCACATACCCCTAATCTAACCCAAACCCCCCTTACAAAAACCTAACACTAATCCCCTGAAGATCATCCTACCTTTAGTTGTCTTCACTCAGCCGAGCCACCGATGGAACTGAAGAGGACATCCGGAGCGGAAGAAGTTAATCCTCCAAGCGGCGCTGAAGAAATCTTCCATCCGATGAAGTCATCATCCAGGCGGCGCTGAAGAAAAGTCTTCGATCCGGCCCATGTCATCTTCAAAGAGGCGCTGAAGAGGTCTTCTATCCGGGCGAAGTCATCTTCCAAGCTGGGTCTTGAATCTTCCTTCCGCCGACGCGGAACCACCTTCTTCACCGACGGACTACGACGAATGACGGCTCCTTTAAGGGACGTCATCCAAGATGGCGTCCCCTCAATTCCGATTGGCTGATAGGATTCTATCAGCCAATCGGAATTAAGGTAGGAAAAATCTGATTGGCTGATGGAATCAGCCAATCAGATTGAGCTTGCATTCTATTGGCTGTTCCGATCAGCCAATAGAATGCGAGCTCAATCTGATTGGCTGATTGGATCAGCCAATCGGATTGAACTTGAATCTGATTGGCTGATTCCATCAGCCAATCAGAATTTTCCTACCTTAATTCCGATTGGCTGATAGAATCCTATCAGCCAATCGGAATTGAGGGGACGCCATCTTGGATGACGTCCCTTAAAGGAGCCGTCATTCGTCGTAGTCCGTCGGTGAAGAAGGTGGTTCCGCGTCGGCGGAAGGAAGATTCAAGACCCGGCTTGGAAGATGACTTCGCCCGGATAGAAGACCTCTTCAGCGCCTCTTTGAAGATGACATCGGCCGGATCGAAGACTTTTCTTCAGCGCCGCCTGGATGATGACTTCATCGGATGGAAGATTTCTTCAGCGCCGCTTGGAGGATTAACTTCTTCCGCTCCGGATGTCCTCTTCAGTTCCATCGGTGGCTCGGCTGAGTGAAGACAACTAAAGGTAGGATGATCTTCAGGGGATTAGTGTTAGGTTTTTGTAAGGGGGGTTTGGGTTAGATTAGGGGTATGTGGGTGGTGGGTTTTAATGTTGGGGGGGGGTTGTATTTTTCTTTTACAGGCAAAAGAGCTGTTTTCTTTGGGGCATGCCCCCACAAATGGTAAAAGAGCTTTGAAATTTATTTAATTTAGAATAGGGTAGGGCATTTTTTTATTTTGGGGGGGTTTGTTATTTTATTAGGGGGCTTATATTAGGTGTAAGTAGCTTAAAATTGTTGTAATATTTTTAACATGTTTGTAACTTTTTTTTTATTTTTTGTAACTTAGCTTTTTTTATTTTTTGTACTTTAGTTAGTTTATGTAATTGTATTTAATAGTAGTTATTTGTAGGTAGTTTATTTAATTAATTTAATGATAGTGTAGTATTAGGTTTAATTGTAACTTAAGTTAGGATTTATTTTACAGGTAATTTTGTATTTCTTTTAGCTAGGTAGTTATTAAATAGTTAATAACTATTTAATAACTATTCTAACTAGCTAAAATAAATACAAAGTTACCTGTAAAATAAATATAAATCCTAAGATAGCTACAATATAATTATTAATTATATTGTAGCTATATTAGGGTTTATTTTACAGGTAAGTATTTAGTTTTAAATAGGAATAATTTATTAAAGTATAGTGTAGTGTTAGGTGTAATTGTAACTTAGGTTAGGATTTATTTAACAGGTACATTTCTCTTTTTATTTTAGCTAGGTAAGCTATTAAATAGTTAATAACTATTTAATAGCTATTGTACCTAGTTAAAATAAATTGAAAGTTGCCTGTAAAATAAATATAAATCCTAAGATAGCTAGAATATAATTATTATTTATATTGTAGCTATATTAGGGTTTATTTTAAAGGTAAGTATTTAGTTTTAAACAGGATTCATTTAGTTAATAAGAGTTAATTTATTTAGATTTATTTAATTAATATTTAAGTTAGGGGGGCGTTAGGGTTAGACTTAGGTTTAGGGGTTAATAATTTTATTACAGTGGCGGCGGCGTAGTGGGGGGCAGGATAGGGGTTAATAAATTTATTATAGGTGGCGACGGTGTGGGGGGGGGCAGATTAGGGGTTAATACATTTAATATAGGTTGCGGCGGTTTAGGGGTTAATATGTATAGAGTAGCTTGCAGTGGGCTCTGGGAGCGGCGGTTTAGGGGTTAATATGTATAGAGTAGCTTGCAGTGGGCTCCGGGAGCGGCGGTTTAGGGGGTAATAACTTTATTTAGTTGCGGCGGTGTAGGGGGGGACAGATTAGTGGTGTTTAGACTCGGGGTACATGTTAGGGTGTTAGGTGTAGACAGCTCCCATAGAAATCAATGGGATGTCTGTCAGCAGCGAACTTGTACTTTCGCTATGGTCAGACTCCCATTGATTCCTATGGGATCCGCCGCCTCCAGGGGTGGCGGATTGAAAACCAGGTACGCTGGGCCGTAAAAGTGCCGAGCGTACCTGCTAGTTTTTTGATAACTAGCAAAAGTAGTGAGAATGTGCCGCACTTGTGTGCGGAACATCTGGAGTGACGTAAGAATCGATCTGTGTCGGACTGAGTCCGGCGGATCGATGCTTACGTCACAAAATTCTACTTTTGCCGGTCTCGAGCCTTTGATAACTAAGGCGTATCAGCCTCGCCACAAATACGCTGCGGAATTCCAGCGTATTTGAGGTTGACGGCTTGATAACTAGGCCCCATAGTGTGCACTGTACAGTGGGTATATTGTGTGTGTATATATAGTGTGCACTGTACAGTGATCATATTGTGTATATATAGTGTGCACTGTGCAGTGGGTATATTGTGTGTATATATACTGTGCACTGTACAGTGGGCATATTGTGTATATATAGTGTGCACTGTGCAGTGGGTATATTGTGTGTGTATATATAGTGTGCACTGTGCAGTGGGCATATTGTGTATATATAGTGTGCACTGTACAGTGGGTATATTGTGTGTATATATAGTGTGCACTGTACAGTGGGCATATTGTGTACATATAGTGTGCACTGTACAGTGGGTATATTGTGTGTATATATAGTGTGCACTGTACATTGGGTATATTGTGTATATATAGTGTGCACTGTACAGTGGGTATATTGTGTGTATATAGTGTGCACTGTACAGTAGGCATATTGTGTATATATAGTGTGCACTGTACAGTGGGTATATTGTGTGTATATAGTGTGCACTGTACAGTGGGTATATTGTGTGTATATATATATATAGTGTGCACTGTACAGTGGGCATATTGTGTATATATAGTGTGCACTGTGCAGTGGGTATACTGTGTGTGTATATAGTGTGCACTGTACAGTGGGCATATTGTGTATATATAGTGTGCACTGTGCAGTGGGTATATTGTGTGTATAAATAGTGTGCACTGTGCAGTGGGCATATTGTGTATATATAGTGTGCACTGTACAATGGGTATATTGTGTGTGTATATATAGTGTGCACTGTACAGTGGGCATATTGTGTATATATAGTGTGCACTGTACAGTGGGTATATTGTGTGTATATATAGTGTGCACTGTACATTGGGTATGTTGTGTATATATAGTGTGCACTGCACAGTGGGTATATTGTGTGTATATAGTGTGCACTGTACAGTGGGCATATTGTGTATATATAGTGTGCACTGTACAGTGGGTATATTGTGTGTATATAGTGTGCACTGTACAGTGGGTATATTGTGTATATATAGTGTGCACTGTACAGTGGGTATATTGTGTGTATATAGTGTGCACTGTACAGTGGGCATATTGTGTGTATATATAGTGTGCACTGTACAGTGGGTATATTGTGTATATATAGTGTGCACTGTACAGTGGGCATATTGTGTATATATAGTGTGCAATGTACAGTGGGTATATTGTGTATATATAGTGTGCACTGTACAGTGGGCATATTGTGTATATATATATAGTGTGCACTGTACAGTGGGTATATTGTGTGTATATATAGTGTGCACTGTACAGTGGGCATATTGTGTATATATAGTGTGCACTGTACAGTGGGTATATTGTGTGTATATATAGTGTGCACTGTACAGTGGGCATATTGTGTATATATAGTGTGCACTGTACAGTGGGTATATTGTGTGTATATATAGTGTGCACTGTACAGTGGGCATATTGTGTATATATAGTGTGCACTGTACAGTGGGTATATTGTGTATATATAGTGTGCACTGTACAGCGGGTATATTGTGTATATATAGTGTGCACTGTACAGTGGGCATATTGTGTATATATAGTGTGCACTGTACAGTGGCTATATTGTGTGTATATATAGTGTGCACTGTACAGTGGGCATATTGTGTATATATAGTGTGCACTGTACAGCGGGTATATTGTGTATATATAGTGTGCACTGTACAGTGGGCATATTGTGTATATATAGTGTGCACTGTACAGTGGCTATATTGTGTGTGTATATATAGTGTGCACTGTACAGTGGGCATATTGTGTGTATATATAGTGTGCACTGTACAGTGGGTATATTGTGTGTATATATAGTGTGCACTGTACAGTGGGCATATTGTGTATATATAGTGTGCACTGTACAGTGGGTATATTGTGTGTATATATAGTGTGCACTGTACAGTGGGCATATTGTGTATATATAGTGTGCACTGTACAGTGGGTATATTGTGTATATATAGTGTGCACTGTACAGTGGGTATATTGTTTGTATATATAGTGTGCACTGTACAGTGGGTATATTGTGTATATATAGTGTGTACTGTACAGTGGGCATATTGTGTATATATATATATATATATATATATATATATATATATATATATATATATATAGTGTGCACTGTACAGTGGGTATATTGTGTATATATAGTGTGCACTGTACAGTGGGCATATTGTGTATATATATAGTGTGCACTGTACAGTGGGTATATTGTGTGTATATATAGTGTGCACTGTACAGTGGGCATATTGTGTATATATAGTGTGCACTGTACAGTGGGTATATTGTGTGTATATATAGTGTGCACTGTACAGTGGGCATATTGTGTATATATAGTGTGCACTGTACAGTGGGTATATTGTGTGTATATATAGTGTGCACTGTACAGTGGGCATATTGTGTATATATAGTGTGCACTGTACAGTGGGTATATTGTGTATATATAGTGTGCACTGTACAGTGGGTATATTGTGTGTGTATATATAGTGTGTACTGTACAGTGGGTATATTGTGTATATATAGTGTGCACTGTACAGTGGGTATATTGTGTGTATATAGTGTGCACTGTACAGTGGGCATATTGTGTATATATAGTGTGCACTGTACAGTGGGTATATTGTGTGTATATATAGTGTGCACTGTACAGTGGGCATATTGTGTATATATAGTGTGCACTGTGCAGTGGGTATATTGTGTGTATATATAGTGTGCACTGTACAGTGGGCATATTGTGTGTGTATATATAGTGTGCACTGTGCAGTGGGTATATTGTGTGTATATATAGTGTGCACTGTGCAGTGGGCATATTGTGTATATATAGTGTGCACTGTACAATGGGTATATTGTGTGTGTGTATATATAGTGTGCACTGTACAGTGGGCATATTGTGTATATATAGTTTGCACTGTACAGTGGGTATATTGTGTGTGTATATATAGTGTGCACTGTACAGTGGGTATATTGTGTATATATAGTGTGCACTGTACAGTGGGCCTATTGTGTGTATATATAGTGTGCACTGTACAGTGGGTATATTGTGTGTATATAGTGTGCACTGTACAGTGGGTATATTGTGTATATATAGTGTGCACTGTACAGTGGGTATGTTGTGTGTATATAGTGTGCACTGTACAGTGGGCATATTGTGTATATATAGTGTGCACTGTACAGTGGGTATATTGTGTGTATATATAGTGTGCACTGTACAGTGGGCATATTGTGTATATATAGTGTGCACAGTACAGTGGGTATATTGTGTGTATATATAGTGTGCACTGTACAGTGGGCATATTGTGTATATATAGTGTGCACTGTGCAGTGGAAATATTGTGTGTATATATAGTGTGCACTGTACAGTGGGCATATTGTGTATATATAGTGTGCACTGTACAGTGGGTATATTGTGTGTATATATAGTGTGCACTGTACAGTGGGCATGTTGTGTGTATATATAGTGTGCACTGTACAGTGGGTATATTGTGTGTATATATAGTGTGCACTGTGCAGTGGGCATATTGTGTATTTATAGTGTGCACTGTATAGTGGGTATATTGTGTGTATATATAGTGTGCACTGTACAGTGGGTATATTGTGTGTACTGTACAGTGGGTATATTGTGTATATATAGTGTGCACTGTACAGTGGGTATATTGTGTGTATATATAGTGTGCACTGTACAGTGGGTATATTGTGTATATATAGTGTGCACTGTACAGTGGGTATATTGTGTGTATATATAGTGTGCACTGTACAGTGGGTATATTGTGTGTGTATATATAGTGTGCACTGTACAGTGGGCATATTGTGTATATATAGTGTGCACTGTACAGTGGGCATATTGTGTGTATATAGTGTGCACTGTACAGTGGGTATATTGTGTATATATAGTGTGCACTGTACAGTGGGTATATTGTGTGTGTATATAGTGTGCACTGTACAGTGGGCATATTGTGTATATATAGTGTGCACTGTACAGTGGGTATATTGTGTATATATAGTGTGCACTGTACAGTGGGCATATTGTGTATATATAGTGTGCACTGTACAGTGGGTATATTGTGTATATATAGTGTGCACTGTACAGTGGGCATATTGTGTATATATAGTGTGCACTGTACAGTGGGTATATTTTGTGAATATATAGTGTGCACTGTACAGTGGGCATATTGTGTATATATAGTGTGCACTGTACAGTGGGTATATTGTGTGTGTATATATAGTGTGCACTGTACAATGGGCATATTGTGTATATAGTGTGCACTGTACAGTGGGTATATTGTGTGTATATATAGTGTGCACTGTACAGTGGGCATATTGTGTATATATAGTGTGCACTGTACAGTGGGTATATTGTGTATATATAGTGTGCACTGTACAGTGGGTATATTGTGTGTGTGTATATATAGTGTGTTCTGTACAGTGGATATATTGTGTATATATAGTGTGCACTGTACAGTGGGTATATTGTGTGTATATATAGTGTGCACTGTACAGTGGGCATATTGTGTATATTGTGTGTGCACTGTGCAGTGGGTATATTGTGTGTATATATAGTGTGCACTGTGCAGTGGGCATATTGTGTATATATAGTGTGCACTGTACAATGGGTATATTGTGTGTGTGTATATAGTGTGCACTGTACAGTGGGCATATTGTGTATATATAGTGTGCACTGTGCAGTGGGTATATTGTGTGTGTATATATAGTGTGCACTGTGCAGTGGGCATATTGTGTGTATATATAGTGTGCCCTGTACAATGGGTATATTGTGTGTGTATATATAGTGTGCACTGTACAGTGGGCATATTGTGTATATATAGTGTGCACTGTACAGTGGGTATATTGTGTGTATATATAGTGTGTACTGTACATTGGGTATATTGTGTATATATAGTGTGCACTGTAAAGTGGACATATTGTGTGTATATATAGTGTGCACTGTACAGTGGGTATATTGTGTGTATATAGTGTGCACTGTACAGTGGGTATATTGTGTGTATATATGGTGTGCACTGTGCAGTGGGCATATTGTGTATATATAGTGTGCACTGTACAATGGGTAGATGGTGTGTGTGTATATATAGTGTGCACTGTACAGTGGGCATATTGTGTATATATAGTGTGCACTGTACAGTGGGTATATTGTGTGTATATATAGTGTGCACTGTACATTGGGTATATTGTGTATATATAGTGTGCACTGTACAGTGGGCATATTGTGTGTATATATAGTGTGCACTGTACAGTGGGTATATTGTGTGTATATAGTGTGCACTGTACAGTGGGTATATTGTGTATATATTGTGTGCACTGTACAGTAGGTATATTGTGTGTATATAGTGTGCACTGTACAGTGGGCATATTGTGTATATATAGTGTGCACTGTACAGTGGACATATTGTGTATATATAGTGTGCACTGTACAGTGGGTATATTGTGTGTATATATAGTGTGCACTCTACAGTGGGCATATTGTGTATATATAGTGTGCACTGTACAGTGGGTATATTGTGTGTATATATAGTGTGCACTGTACAGTGGGCATGTTGTGTGTATATATAGTGTGCACTGTACAGTGGGCATATTGTGTGTATATATAGTGTGCACTGTACAGTGGGTATATTGTGTATATATAGTGTGCACTGTACAGTGGGTATATTGTGTGTACTGTACAGTGGGTATATTGTGTATATATAGTGTGCACTGTACAGTGGGTATATCGTGTGTATATATAGTGTGCACTGTACAGTGGGTATATTGTGTATATATAGTGTGCACTGTACAGTGGGTATATTGTGTGTATATATAGTGTGCACTGTACAGTGGGTATATTGTGTGTATATATAGTGTGCACTGTAAAGTGGGTATATTGTGTGTGTATATATAGTGTGCACTGTGCAGTGGGCATATTGTGTATATATAGTGTGCACTGTACAGTGGGTATATTGTGTGTATATATAGTGTGCACTGAACAGTGGGTATATTGTGTGTGTATATATAGTGTGCACTGTACAGTGGGTATATTGTGTGTATATCTAGTGTGCACTATACAGTGGGTATATTGTGTGTATATCTAGTGTGCACTGTACAGTGGGTATATTGTGTGTATATATAGTGTGCACTGTACAGTGGGCATATTGTGGGTGGAGCATAATGGACAGACCTATGGCAACAAGCTGTGGGTGTGGTCAATACTCCCGTAACCTGCTTACTTAATTTCTTTTCCCCATTTTGCTCTTGAAAACATATTTCAATGTTGGCAGCTATTAATAAAACACCAGGAAAGATAGATTTGCAGGAGTCTCTGAATTTGCACCATTTGATAAAGCATCTCAGACTGTCTTTTTTATCTTCTGCAGCAGCTTTCTCTAATTTGTCTCCTTTTCTATTCAAAGCTATTCTGATCCCTCACAACATTTTCCTGGCTAGCTCCCTTCTTCCTCACCCACCCAGTCCCTGAGCACCTGTCTCACATGACTTTCCTTTTATCAGCTTTAACATCATGGATAATTGATAGCACATCTAACTGATGCTAAGAAAAGAAGTACAGACCCCAGCAGCTATAAATAGATGAGCTGCACAGCCTGTGTTTGCCAAGGTTCGATGAGGCAAAGAAAAAAAAAGCAATTACTGCTCAGTGTCTTTCTCACCCACCACCTATTTGTGGCACCCACCCCACACCCACTACCCGCTATTTCTTACTGTCGTTATCGTACTATGCTGCAGGTAAAATACACCTTGACACACAAGTAATTCTGCATGACTAAGTGCTCTTCAAATCAGTTAATCAAATTAATTTAGAAACCATGGCTGCCAAATGGGTTAATATGGATTGGACAGGAGAGGTCTGAGACACCTGCTGTAATGATCTTGTCAGGCTTGTGCCATCAGAGGTTTAGCCCCTTAAGCCAAATGGATGTAGGTTCTATGTCACAAAGAGCTTTGCCCGGCGTACTGTGTTGATTTGGCTCATGCTGCGGCCCCACTGTCAAACACACAGGGACACTCTGTCACTGTCTGTACTGGTTTGCGGTGACACCGTGGGTGATGTGGGAGGGAAGGAGGAAGGCTAGTGGGCGGCACATAGAAGTAGGGGGAGGGAGGGAGGGGGGTTTCTATGCTACAGAAACAGGTGGGGAGGGGTCCCTATTGACGATGGCTTGGAGTGGGAGGGGGATAACTACACTACAGATTTGTTTGTTTTTTTATGAATACATAATTAAGAATACTATAAACTGAGTACTGGCAGACGGCTGCAAATGCCACATATAGCTGCTACTAGTTAGAGAGCTGTTGAGGAGTGGTCAGGAAGTGGGAGGGTTGAGGAGGCAGTGGGAGGGTTTTACTATTTATAGGTATGTGTTTGAGTAAAATTCACATTTTTGTTTTATTCTATAAACTACTGATAACATTTCTACAAATTCCAATTAAATATTTACATTTAGATCATTTATTTGTAGAAAATGACAACTGGTCAAATAACAAAAAAGATGCAGTGTTTATTTATCTCTATGAAGAACGCATGAATCAACCATGTACAAGGTTATCCTGGAAGAAAACTTGCTTCCTTCTGTTCTGACAATGTTCCCCAACTCTTAGGATTGGATTTTCCAGCAGGACAATACTCCGTGCTACACAGCCAGGTCAATCAAGGTGTAGATGGAGGACCACGAGATCAAGACCCCGTCATGGCCAGCCCAAGCTCCAGACGTGAACCCCATTGAAAACCTCTGATCAAAAGGAAGATGGATGGTCACAAGCCATCAAACAAATCCAAGCTGCTTGAATTTTTGCGCCAGGAGTGGCATAAACTTGCCCAACAGTAATGTGAAAGACTGGTGGAAAACATGCCAAGATGCATGAAAGCTGTGATTAAAAATCAGGGTTATTGCACCAAATATAGATTTCTGAACTCTTGCTAAGTTAAAACATTAGTATTGTGTTGTTTAAAAATGACTATGAACTTGTTTTCTTTGTATTATTTTAGGTCTGAAAACACTGAATCTTTTTTGTTATTTTGACTAGTTATCATTTTCTGCAAATAAATGCTCTGAATGACAATATTTTTATTTGGAATTTGGGAAAAATGTTGTCAGTAGTTTATAGAATAAAACAAAAATGTAAATGTAACCAAACACATAATACACATATCTATAAATAGTAAAAACAGAGAAACAGATCATTTTCCAATGGTCTCTTCATTTTTTCCAGAGCTGTATGTGTGTGTATATATATATATATATATATATATATATATATATATATATATATATATATATATATATATATATATAGTCACTGATAATTGCTGTGTGACAGCCAGTAGCTAAGATACAGCAGGAATTCTTATATCATTCACAGCAAATTCACACTGTCAACACATCAAAAGGTTTATGTTAGATATGGCAAATATACATGCTAACTTGTAAAAAGGTTACAGGAAGCTCACGATTTATCAAGCCCTTCTCACAAGAGAACCTGCAGTCAGTATTTATCAAGCAGCGATCATTAGACCGCTGCTTCCTACCCTGTTCTCCACCTCTTAGGTGAAGAATTTCAATCTCCCAGGCATCGTCCGACTGGGGAGATTGACAGCTCCTATCTGTGCAAGATTGGCTGTGCGCAGGCAGGGGGTGGAGATGCACATGAGCGCAAAATAGTGCCAAAGGAGAGCTGGGGCGGATAGGGGGGAATATGTCCCCCATTGATTGATAAATCGAGCCCATAGTACTGCAAAACTACACACATCATATACGTATTTTGAACTTATCATCCAAAAGTTTACAGCCACATGATTCAAATTAGCATTACAGTAATATGTAACCAAATCCATTCAATTCTCAATCCTTTTCATTATTTGTTATGCTGTAAAACCTACTGCATGTCTTTGACATTCACCAGACTCCCTAAATTAAGTTTTATATGACTGAGCACTCTTACATAATATCCTTAATAGTTTGAGTTTATGTTGAAGTGCGGATAATGACGTAATGCTTTTAGTGCGGATTATGACCCGGTGTCAACAACACGGGGAAGTATAACAAAGGGCCACTGCACTTAAAGGGACATTAAATTGCTTGGCACAGCTTCATCAGAATGGTTAGTAGTCACTATGCTATTGCCTTACCTTCTGTTGCTACAGCTCTCTTTAAAGTGTTTCTATTTTAACCCTTGAAATGTTGTTCGATGGTGAAGTTCTACCTCTTTTTACTGGGGGCGGCCATCTTGAAACTTAGGTATTCTCACACACAGTGTGGCAGAGCCAGTGGGTATTTACAGATCAATAAGGTTGAGAACTTCTTGACAACTGTATAATGTGTTTCAAGTTAGCGTCAAGGATACAGAGCTGGATCTGTACATTTGTGCAGAGGTTGCATTGCTCTATATTGTTGCTGGGTGCTTTTTTTAAATATATTTTGTGTAACGTAAAATGTGTAAAAAATAGAAAAATGTAAAGCTCACATGATGTATTATGTATGTATGTATTGTATGTGGTACTTGCAAAGCGCAGCTAATCACCCGTAAGGGTCTCAAGGAGCTATTATGCACACTAATTCCATGCAAATGATACAGCTGTAAAAAAGGGGGCAATATCACTAAGCTGTGAGTGTGCACAGCTTCTGTCACAGGCTGTGAGAATACTTGAGCTTCAAGATGGCGGCGTCCAGTACAAAGAGGCGGAGCTTCAGTATCTGTATAAAAACAGGGGAACTAAATAATTTGAAAAGAGGTGCAGGAACAGGATAAACTGCAATAACATACTGAGTAGTTATTATTCATTTGTAATTTTGCACAGCAGTTTAATGTCCCTGATAAGCCCCAGAAACCCGAAAAACAGAGGCACAAGGGAACTTGATGGTTAGTAAAAAGAAAAAAATTATCTCAACTCCT
Source organism: Bombina bombina (assembly GCF_027579735.1). Lineage (NCBI taxonomy): Eukaryota > Metazoa > Chordata > Amphibia > Anura > Bombinatoridae > Bombina > Bombina bombina. The sequence continues at coordinate 1,085,574,841 of NC_069504.1, forward strand.
TTAAAGGGACAGTAAAGTCATAATTAAACATTCATGATTTACACAGAACATACAATTTTAAACAACTTTCCAATTTACATTTATTATTTAATTTGCTACTTTCTCTTGTTATCTTTTGCTGAAAGGTTTATCTAGGTAAGCTCAGGAGCAGCAAATAACCTAGGTTCCAGCTGCTGATTGGTGGCTGCATAAATAACTTTCATCAAATGATTCCAAGAGAATGTAGCAAATTGAATAATAGAAGTAAACAGGAAAGTTGATGCAACATGTCTTTCAGTTACATCAGACCTCAAGTCAGACACCAAAGAGCTGCAGCATTTTTACCAGTAACATGCACACATCAGATCTCAGATCAGACCTCAGTCAATTACATGCCTATATCAGACCTTAAATAAGAGACTCTGTCCCTGCACTCCTTCTGCAAATCCCATGATCACATCAGATAAAACTACTATAACTACAGTTTCTCAGCTACATACCCAAATCAGACTTCAGATTAGATCCATAGTCCGGAAGCCTCTCTGTCAGCTACATAACCACATCAGACCAGGCTGCTAGATCTACAGTACATCAGCGACATACCCTAATCAGACCTAAGATTAGATCCATGGTCCTGAGGCCTTTCTGTCAGCTACATAAACACATCAGACCAGGCTACTAGATCTACAGAACATCAGCAATATACTCAAATCAGACCTCAGATTAGATCCATAGTCCTGAAGCCTCTCTGTCAGCTACATAACCACATCAGACCAGGCTGCTAGATCTACAGTACATCAGCCAAATACTCAAATCAGACCACAGATTAGATCCATAGTATTGAAGCCTCTCTGTCAGCTACATAACCATATAAAGTCAACCTACTAGGTCTATGGTATCTCAGCTACATGCGCAAATCAGACCTCAGATTAGATCCATGGTCCTGAGGCCTCTCTGCCAGCTACATAACCACATCAGATCAGGCTACACGATCTACAGAACATCAGCAATATACTCAAATCAGACCTCAGATTAGATCCATAGTCCTGAAGCCTCCCTGTCAGCTACATATCCACATCAGACCAGCCTGCTAGATCTACAGAACATTAGCAATATACCCAAATCAGACCTCAGATTAGATCCATGGTTCTGAGGCATCTCTGTCAGCTACAAAACCACATCAGATTAGGCTACTAGATCTACAGTATCTCAGCTACATACTCAAATCAGACCTCAGATTAGATCCATAGTCCGGAAGCCTGTCAGATATATAACCACATCAGATCAGGCTACTAGATCTACAGAACATCAGCAATATACCCAAATCAGACCTCAGGTTAGATACATGGTCCTGAAGCCTCTCTGTCAGCTATTTAACCACATCAGGCTACTAGATCTACAGCATCTCAGATACATAACCAAATCAGACCTCACATTAGATCCATGGTCCTGAGGCTTCTATTTCAGCTACAAAACCACATCAAATTAGGCTACTAGATCTACAGTATCTCAAATACATACTCAAATCATACCTCAGATTAGATCCATAGTCCGGAAGCCTCTCTGTTAGCTACATAACCACATCCGACTAGGCTGCTAGATCTACAGTACATCAGTGACATACTGAAATCAGACCCCAGATTAGATCCATACTATTTAAGCATCTTCAGCTACATGCACAAATCAGACTTCAGATTAGACACATGGTCTTGAGGCTTCTCTGTCAGCTACATAACCACATCAGACCAGGCTGCTAGATCTACAGTACATCAGCAATACACCCAAATCAGACCTCAGATTAGATCCATAGTCCGGAAGCCTCTCTGTCAGATATATAACCACATCAGATCAGGCTGCTAGATCAACAAAACATCAGCAATATACCCAAATCAGACCTCAGATTAGATCCATGGTCCTGAGGCTTCTCTTTCAGATACAAAACCACATCAGATTAGGCTACTAGATCTACAGTATCTCAGCTACATACTCAAATCAGACCTCAGATTAGATCCATAGTCCGGAAGCCTCTCTGTCAGATACATAACCACATCAGATCAGGCTGCTAGATCTACAGAACATCAGCAATATACCCAAATCAGACCTCAGATTAGATACAAGGTCCTGATGCCTCTCTGTCAGCTACATATCCACATCAGACTAGCCTACTAGATCTACAGAACATTAGCAATATACCCAAATCAGACCTCAGATTACATCCATGGTCCTGAGGCTTCTCTTTTAGCTATGAAACCACATCAGATTAGGCTACTAGATCTACAGTATCTCAGCTACATACTCAAATCAGACCTCAGATTAGATCCGTAGTCCGGAAGCCTCTCTGTCAGATATATAACCACATCAGATCAGGCTGCTAGATCTACAGAACATCAGCAATATACCAAAATCAGACCTCAGATTCGTTACATGGTCCTGAAGCCTCTCTGTCAGCTACATATCCACATCAGACCAGGCTGCAAGATCTACAGTACATCAGCGACATACTCAAATCAGTCCTCAGATTAGATCCATAATATGGAAGCCTCTCTGTCAGCTACATAGCCACATAAGGTAAGGCTGCTAGATCTACAGAACATCAGCAATATACCCAAATCAGACCTCAGATTAGATACAAGGTCCTGATGCCTCTCTGTCAGCTACATATCCACATCAGACTAGCCTACTAGATCTACAGAACATTAGCAATATACCCAAATCAGACCTCAGATTAGATCCATGGTCCTGAGGCTTCTCTTTCAGCTACAAAACCACATCAGATTAGGCTACTAGATCTACAGTATCTCAGATACATACCCAAATCAGACCTCAGATTACATCCATGGTCCTGAGGCTTCTCTTTTAGCTATGAAACCACATCAGATTAGGCTACTAGATCTACAGTATCTCAGCTACATACTCAAATCAGACCTCAGATTAGATCCATAGTCCAGAAGCCTCTCTGTCAGATACATAACCACATCAGATCAGGCTGCTAGATCTACAGAACATCAGCAATATACCCAAATCAGACCTCAGATTAGATACAAGGTCCTGACGCCTCTCTGTCAGCTACATATCCACATCAGACCAGCCTGCTAGATCTACAGAAAATTAGTAATATACCCAAATCAGACCTCAGATTAGATCCATGGCCCTGAGGCTTCTCTTTCAGATACAAAACCACATCAGATTAGGCTACTAGATCTACAGTATCTCAGCTACATACTCAAATCAGACCTCAGATTAGATCCGTAGTCCGGAAGCCTCTCTGTCAGATATATAACCACATCAGATCAGGCTGCTAGATCTACAGAACATCAGTAATATACCAAAATCAGACCTCAGATTCGTTACATGGTCCTGAAGCCTCTCTGTCAGCTACATATCCACATCAGACCAGGCTGCAAGATCTACAGTACATCAGCGACATACTCAAATCCGTACTCAGATTAGATCCATAATATGGAAGCCTCTCTGTCAGCTACATAGCCACATAAGGTAAGGCTGCTAGATCTACAGAACATCAGCAATATACCCAAATCAGACCTCAGATTAGATACATGGTCCTGAAGCCTCTCTGTCAGCTACATAACCACATCATATCAGGCTACTAGATCTACAGCATCTCAAATACATACCCAAATCAGACCTCAGATTAGATCCATGGTCCTGAGGCTTCTCTTTCACCTACAAAACCACATCAGATTAGGCTACTAGATCTACAGTATCTCAACTACATACTCAAATCAGACCTCAGATTAGATTCATAGTCTGGAAGCCTCTCTGTCACACATCAGATCAGGCTGCTAGATCTACAGAACATCAGCAATATACCCAAATCAGACATGGTCCTGAAGCCTCTCTGTCAGCTACTTAACCATATCAGGCTACTAGATCTACAGCATCTCAGATACATACCCAAATTACACCTCAGATTAGATCCATGGTCCTGAGGCTTCTCTTTCAGATACAAAACCACATCAAATTTGGCTACTAGCTCTACAGTATCTCAGCTACATACTCAAATCAGACCTCAGATTAGATCCATAATCCGGAAGCCTCTCTGTTAGCTACATAACCACATCAGACCAGGCTGCTAGATCTACAGTACATCAGTGACATACTGAAATCAGACCCCAGATTAGATCCATAGTATTTAAGCCTCTCTGTCAGCTACGTAACCACATAAGGTCAGGCTACTAGGTCTACGGTATCTCAGCTACATGCACAAATCAGACCTCAGATTAGACACATGGTTTTGGGGCTTCTCTGTCAGCTACATAACCACATCAGACCAGGCTGCTAGATCTACAGTACATCAGCGATTTACTCAAATCAGATCTCAGATTAGATCCATGGTCCTGAGGCTTCTCTTTCGGCTACAAAACCACATCAGATTAGGCTACTAGATCTACAGTATCTCAGCTACATACTCAAATCAGACCTCAGATTAGATCCATAGTCTGGAAGCCTCTCTGTCAGATACATAACCACATCAGATCAGGCTGCTAGATCTACAGTACATCCGTGACATACTTAAATCAGACCTCAGATTAGATCTATAGTATTAAAGCCTCTCTGTCAGCTACATAACCATATAAGGTCAGGCTACTAGGTCTATAGCATCTCAGCTACATGTGCAAATCAGACCTCAGATTAGATACATGGTCCTGAGGCCTCTCTGCCAGATACATAACCACATCAGATCAGGCTACAAGATCTACAGAACATCAGCAATATACTCAAATCAGATCTCAGATTAGATCCATGGTCCTGAGGCTTCTCTTTCGGCTACAAAACCACATCAGATTAGGCTACTAGATCTACAGTATCTCAGCTACATACTCAAATCAGACCTCAGATTAGATCAATAGTCCTGAAGCCTCTCTGTCAGCTACATATCCACATCAGACCAGCCTGCTAGATCTACAGAACATTAGCAATATACCCAAATCAGACCTCAGATTAGATGCATGGTCCTGAGGCTTCTCTTTCAGCTACAAAACCACATCAGATTAGGTTACTAGATCTACAGAACATTAGCAATATACTCAAATCAGACCTCAGATTAGATACATGGTCCTGAAGCTTCTCTGTCAGATACATAACCACATCAGGCTACTAGATCTACAGCATCTCAGATGCATACCCAAATCAGACCTCAGATTAGATCCATGGTCCTGAGGCTTCTCTTTTAGCTATGAAATCACATCAGATTAGGCTACTAGATCTACAGTATCTCAGCTACATACTCAAATCAGACCCCAGATTAGATCCATAGTCCGGAAAGCCTCTCTGTCAGATATATAACCACATCAGACCAGGCTGCTAGATCTACAGAACATCAGCAATATACCCAAATCAGACCTCATATTAGATCCATGGTCCTGAGGCTTCTCTTTCAGCTGCAAAACCACATCAGATTAGGCTACTAGATCTACAGTATCTCAGCTACATGCTCAAATCAGACCTCAGATTAGATCCATAGTCCGGAAGCCTCTCTGTCAGATACATAACCACATCAGATCAGGCTGCTAGATCTACAGAACATCAGCAATATACCCAAATCAGACATCAGATTAGATACAAGGTCTTGACGCCTCTCTGTCAGCTACATATCCACATCAGACCAGCCTGCTAGATCTACAGAACATCAGCAATATACCCAAATCAGACCTCAGATTAGATCCATGGTCCTGAGGCTTCTCTTTCAGCTACAAAACCACATCAGATTAGGCTACTAGATCTACAGTATCTCAGCTACATACTCAAATCAGACCTCAGATTAGATCCATAGTCCGGAAGCCTCTCTGTCAGATATATAACCACATCAGATCAGGCTGCTAGATCTAAAGAACATCAGCAATATACCCAAATCAGACCTCAGATTAGATACATGGTCCTGAAACCTCTCTGTCAGCTACATAACCACATCATATCAGGCTACTAGATCTACAGCATCTCAGATACATACCCAAATCAGACCTTAGATTAGATCCATGGTCCTGAGGCTTCTCTTTCAGATACAAAACCACATCAGATTAGGCTACTAGATCTACAGTATCTCAACTACATACTCAAATCAGACCTCAGATTAGATTCATAGTCTGGAAGCCTCTCTGTCAGCTACATAACCACATCAGACCAGGCTGCTAGATCTACAGTACATCAGCGACATACTCAAATCAGTCCTCAGATTAGATCCATAATATTGAAGCCTCTCTGTCAGCTATATAACCACATAAAGTAAGGCTGCTAGATCTACAGAACATCGGCAATATACTCAAATCAGACCTCAGATTAGATACATGGTCCTGAAGCCTCTCTGTCAGCTACATAACCACATCATATCAGGCCACTAGATCTACAGTACATCAGCGACATACTCAAATCAGACCTCAGATTAGATCCATAATAGTGAAGCCTCTCTGTCAGCTACAAAACCACATCAGACCAGGCTATTAGATCTAGAGAACATCAGCAATATACCCAAATCAGACCTCAGATTAGTCCTGAGGTTTTTCTGTCAGCTACAAAAACCACCTCAGATCAGGCTGTTAGACCTACAGTATCTCAGCGAAATATTCGCAAATCAGGTCACAGATTAGATCAATAGAGTCCGGAAGCCTCTCTGTCAGCTACATAACCACATCATATCAGGCCATAAGACCTACAGCTGCTAGATCTACAGTACATCAGTGACAATCAGACCTCAGATTAGATCCATAGTCCTGAGGCTTCTCTGTCAGCTACATAACCACATCAGATCAGGCTGTTAGACCTACAGTATCTCAGCGAAATATTCGCAAATCAGGTCACAGATTAGATCAATAGAGTCCGGAAGCCTCTCTGTCAGCTACATAACCACATCATATCAGGCCGTAAGACCTACAGCTGCTAGATCTATAGTACATCAGTGACAATCAGACCTCAGATTAGATCCATAGTCCTGAGGCTTCTCTGTCAGCTACATAACCACATCAGATCAGGCTGTTAGACCTACAGTATCTCAGCGTCATAACCAAATCAAACCTCAGACTAGATCCATTGTCCTCCTGAAGCCCCTCTGTCAGCTACATAACCACATCAGATCAGACCCCTGACTCTGCAGATCCTTATGTCCACAACAGATCTCAGGTCAGACCCCTGCACTGCAAATATGCCGAACACAACCAGTCAAACCGCGGTGCTGCTGCCCCATAACTTAATGCAGCTGTTTCCCCCTTTTTCTGTGCAGCAGGAAGTTAACAGTTGCGACAGGGGAGTGAGGACACCACTGGAAAAGATACTGCATATCTGGGAATTAAAAAAAGGGCACTTCTGTATCTGTTTTTTTTTTTTTTTTTTTTTAAAACATACATTTACCAGCCAGTTGGTTAAAATATCAGACTGTAACCCCCATTTAGAAATGTCAAGGGTGAAATACAATACATCTTGGAGAAAGCTTAGTATGTAAAAGTACATAATATTTTTTGCTCAGAACAGGTTTACACTTGTTCTGCTACAAATAGCACTAGGAGCTTGCACAAAGGGTTAAAAATGAAAAAGTAACACTTTGTAATCATTTCTTGAAAGCTGCTATGTAATAAACACCTGTATAAGAGTCCCCGAGCTCACTGTGAGTCACTCTCCGGTTTCTAGGTCAGCTCCCTCGCATCCACTTGAAATCTCAAGACAAAACACACTTACATTCTGCTGCCATTTCACCCCTCCTGTACATGGTACTATTTATCAGCACAGAAAACATGAAAATTCTCTTTCCCCATTATGTTTTTACATCACATAGAGATCTTTATACTATAACAAAGCTCTTTAGTGCTGTGGGAGTTTAGCCGTCTATTTTGTCAGCAATACTTAAATAGCAACAAGTAATGTGAAAAGGTTTAAGCTTGGAGATGTTGGCACCAGCTAGGTATGTTTTCATTTCCCTCTTCATGAAACTGATTATTATTTCTCTTTATATTCTGTAAAACAGCTAGGGAAGGTGAGCAATCATATCGCTCCCATAAACACTTTTATCAAGTAGTCTCATAGCACAAATAAAACAAAGACCTTCATTAAAGGGACAGTAAACAGCAGAATTTTTGTTGTTTAAAAAGGTAGATAATCCCTTTATTACCCATTCCCCAATTTTGCATAACCAACACAGTTATAATAATATACTTTTTACCTCTGTGGTTACCTTGTATCTATGGCTCTGCAAACTGCCCCCTTATTTCTATTCTTTTGACAGACTTGCATTTTTAGCCAATCATTGCTGACTCCTAGGCGCTTCACGTGCCTGAGCTCAATGTTATCTATATGAAACACATGAACTAACACCCTCTAGTGGTGAAAAACTGTCAAAATGCATTCAGATTAGAGGTGGCCTTCTAGGTCTAAGGAATTAGCATATATACTTCCTAGATTTAGCTTTCAACTAAGAATACCAAGAGAACAAAGCAAAATTGGTAATAAAAGTAAATTGGAAAGTTGTTTAAAATTACATGCCCTATTTAAATCATGAAAGTTTTTTTTACTAGACTGTCCCTTTAAGGTTTATCGCCTGACAAGTGGCCTCAGACGCCCATCACACAAGATACAGTCATTTCAGAGAGAGCAGCGAAAATGTAAAAAAATTAACAAAGATATTTACATGTGGTCAAACCTAAACTGGATAGAGCAGAATAGATTGATCATTGGACATTATCAATAAATTATTGCCAGACAGAAGCAAATTTTGATTGGTCTATTTGCACAGCCAATGTGGTATCTCTGTGTTTTCCTCTGCTGTTTTCCAACTGAGTTACCAACTGTCCCCCAATTAAAGGGACATTCCAGCCAAAATTGGAATCCATATGGTTGCATTTCAGTTTTGAAAGCATTTTTGTAATTTATATTAGCAAAAATGCTTCTAATAAAAGCTATAGCTGTTTCAAAAGTGTATTAAAGTATGCACAATGCACCAGCATTTTTTTTACACAGCACTTCCTCAGAGAGCCTAAGGTGTTTGTAGCATCTCATAATATATATAATATATGGCTGGTGCACTGAGAATATCTAGCTATGCTTCACATGTACAGAAAAATGTAAATACAAAAAAGTGATATATTTTACTAGAAGCATTTTTGCCTATACATGTATATTGCAAAAATGTTTCTATTCAAAGATGTAATTCATCTATGTGCATTTAAATTTTGACCGGAATGTCCCTTTAAACACTGGTTGGCCAGTAGGTGACTTGGCACAGGTGGTTTGGGTTACACAATGGCCCATCCTATAAGCACTACTTTAGGCTCAATTCAACCCTTGACTGCAATATATATATTTTTCACCACTGAGCAATGACTTCATATCCTTGGCTGCCAGTCCCATAAAAATCAATACTTGTACTTCTTTGACTGCCAATAACACATAGAGCAGTGATCTAATAATTCTGAGGGGCGCTTTCAGCCTCAATTTAGCAAAGGGAAGAAGGGAGGCTAAAAATTCTGACAGGCCCCCAGCTCTGTTCTGCGACCCGTCAGGAATGTGGTGATGCCGCGACTAAGGTAAGGTGTCAGGACCAGACTTACTTATAGCCCTGTTTTTTCCTGATACTAGCAACACGTAAAATGCAGCTTAATTACGGTTCTATTATTACCCAACAAGTAAGTTCCCTTCCAACAAAGGACCCAGAGCCAGAATGCCATGCATTGCCTGGGGCACTTTTTAAGGATCTCTAAGCAGAGGTGGGGGGGAGGAATCCTTAAAAAGTGCAATAAATCTCTTTCAAACCCGTGGCACTGGTGGCAGCATGGCTGGGCTCTGCATTTCTGTTAACCCCAGTTACCTAGTTAGTGGGATGGTGGGTGATCAGAGACCATACTTTCATGTTTGACCGGGTTCTGATTACAACTTACGCCATCTTGTCCTTGCACAAAAAAAGTATATTTGTGACAGTTGACAAAAATGAGACCTTGTTTCCTGTATTTGATTTTTCCCCTCCATGATCTTCCTAGGGCAGAAGTAGATTTAGGGATTTGTGTGCTGTCTGGCACCAGGATTGTGCTGCTCACCAGGCATTTCACTGTGTTTGTCTCCTATCAAAGAAGTCCTATGAATTCCCCATCTTGAATCTATTTCTTGCTGGACTCCTGAGGTGTGGACTTTTACCTATTTTTAGGGTTTGGGTGCTCATTGCCTTTTTTATTTACATTAAACCCACCCTTACTGCATTTAAAGTAAAAAAAAAATAACTATAATTTGTGTTAGTAAATAAATTTAACAGCACCCCCCTAAATACCATACACCCTCCCCCCATATATGTATGTAATGCTGGGTTGTATGTCCCATGCCCCTTTTATATTGATTACTTACAATTGTTATATTTATTAAGGTAGAATATATACCCCACTTTTATATGTCATTGGCACCCAAAAGACAGTCTGCCCAGCAGGGACAACCTTATGTAACAGCTGCCAACCTGTGTGTCCCCTTTTCCTCTTTTTAACGACTTACCAAAAACCTATTGCACCACATATACAATATGGGTTGCTGCAATGTGGGGGTGGATGCACCCTGTGGTCTGCAGTATTTGTACCATGAAGTTTTACATATCAGGACATGTCACCACCAGATGGGGGTTAAGGGGGGCTTTCCCCTATGCGTAAATAGAATAGAATAAATCTTAAAATTTAATATTGTATATATTTGCCCAGCTCTGGAGAGCTGCAGACAGGGTTTGATCACAGGGGGATAGCACATAATGCTTGCAGGCTTCACCCACTGCCTCTTGTATTGCCAATATATTATTTTCATGGCTTTGTTTGTAAGGCGCTACTGATTAGCAGCTGCTTATGACAAGGGACATATTTTGGGGATATGGGTAGCATCAGCAATAAACTGTTAGTTATCCAGTAAAGATGGTTAAGGGAGCATTTTGTGGGAGAGGAGACAGTGTCCCTTGCTTTATGTGATCTACCAGGCTTGGGTCTTTGCTTGGTTTGTCCCAAATGTAAGAAGATGCAGCATATCTAAAATGGGGATGGGGGGGGCGCAATACTTGCCTTGCCCTGGGCACTGACAACCCACGCTACGCCACTGGCTGCCACTCAGGGCTTTTAAAAATGGAATATTTAAAATCTCCAGTATTTTTGCATAGATTTCACTGGACAGTCTGTAGAAATATGCGACTGTCCCGCTGAATACTGGACAACTGGCAACTCTACTTCCTAGAGGGTGTATCTTTTTATAGCACAGTAAGATCTATGCTTAAAGGGATAGTAAACACCAACATTGTTATTGTTTAAAAAGATAGATAATCCCTTTATCCAGTTTTGCATAAACCACACTGTTATAGAAATATACTTTTTACCTCTGTAATTATCTTGTATCTAAGCTTCTGCAGACTGCCTAATTATCTCAGATCTTTTGACAGATTTGCATTTCAGGCAATAACTGCTGACTCTTAAATAACTCCATGTGCGTGAGCACAATGTTATTTATATGAAACACATGAACTAAAGCCCTTTAGCTGTGAAAAACTGTCAAATGCATTCAGATAAGAGGGGACCTTCTAGTGCTTAGAAATTAGCATATGAGCCTACCTAGGTTTAGCTTTCAACTAAGAATACCAAGAGAATAAAGCAAATTTGATGATAAAAGTAAATTAGAAAGTTGTTTAAAATGACATGCCCTATCTGAATTATGAAAGTTTAATTTGGACTTTACTATCCCTTTAAGGGATATAAAACCCAAATGTTTTCTTTCATGATTCAGATAGAGCATGTCATTTTAAGAAACTTTCTAATTTACTCCTATTATCAATTTAGCAATCCACCAATCATCAAGTGCTATCCAGGTTCTGAACCAAAAATGGCCCGGCTCCTAAGCTTACATTCCTGCTTTTCAAATAAAGATACCATGAGAATGAAGAAAATTGATAATACGAGAAAATTAGACAGTTGCTTAAAATTGCAGGCTGTATCTGAATCATGAACAAAAAACATTGGGTTTCATATCCTTTTAACCAACTAAGGACTGAGGGGGATATTTATCAAAGCGTCAATCTCGGTGCATTCGCCAGCATCAATACACTAGCCAGACATCGCTGGCGCGGATCCACATATGATGACCTTATTTATAAAAAAAAGTCAAAAACACGCACGTCAAGTACTGCACGATGAGCATCGGACTGTTGTTAACTAACAGTCATCGATGTTGCGGTTATTCAGGTTTTTCCCAACTTTATTTATACCATTTCATTACTGTCTATGAACAAGCACATTTCTCTAAAGCTGATCTTCTATTTTTCATCTGTTAATGTCCAAGAAATAGCTACATGTATACCTCAACAAACAATATCTCATAGAAAATGTTTTTTTATATTTATGTGTTATACAAAAAAACTGTTATATGATACTTTCACTTAAATAAATGTGTATTTGTATTTCTAGGTCATGATATGTTTTTATCTCATATGTTTTTTTTTTTTATATAAATGATTATTAATGCTAGAATTTGTACATATATCTTTGCACATACTTGTGTGTGTATATATATATATATATATATATATACATACACAGTATATATATATATATATATATATATATATATATATGTGTGTGTGTGTATTTGTTATGTCAGAAATCTTTTGAAAACATATTTACATGTCCCTAAGTTCCTTTTTTTGTTCTAAACAATGTTGTCTTTCATATCTCTGTGTTTATTTATACCACAATATGTATATAGTGTAAATTTATTATTATTCTGAGCAGGAATATTTACGAATATATTATGTAATCAGGGTATCATATGTATTTATTTGCAAGCAATGGATATTTTAAGAGCTGAGCCAGTTTTCTCTCTGTACCTGTGTAACCCCTCCTGATTGCAATCTAGTTTTAAAAAAACACCCCTACACAGGTGTCAGAAAAACACTGAAAATATAATGAGAGTAAAGAGGTGATTTTAATTTCTGCTGTATATGAATCATGACAGTTTAATGTTAGGTGGGCTATCCCTTTGCGCTTCATCTTAAGATTATATTGAATCAAACATCAATTCAAATTTTAAAATCATTGTCTAAAATATTACACTGTGTGTCCTAATGTCAGCATCAATGTTTATCTTTAATACTAATTTCACATATACATACTTTCAAAGTATAATACACAATGTACCAAATGGCACTTACAACTTCTGATGAGTGATCAATGACACAAGTATCAAGCAATTTGATTCGTTAGTGATAGTTTATAATGTATATTTGAATCAGATTGGCTGATGTCATAAATCATGTGATTATGCATATTCCAATCAAAAGTGGTTGAAAAATTCACTAGTGTGTGGGTTGTTTAGGAGTTTGCAACATAATTGGTGCAAAAAGTGTTGCGTCAAATTTGGGGCGAATTGGAGAGTGAAACTTGTATTACACGGCTTAAACATGGTGCAAATAGATTTTTCCAAAAAAATAAGAAGGAAGTTAGCTATATTGTGTTGTGTATTTATTTCATTTTTATCTCTATATCTATTAGTGCAACAAGTTTGGAGCAAAACTTTGTCTCTCATTACAAAGCAAGGGGACAATATTATTTCTCCAAATGTGTTGCAAAGTTGTAACATAATCCATAAGTAGTAATGTATTTTTCATTTTTATCCCTATATCTACTAGTGCACCAAATGTGGAGCAATAATATTGTTTGATTTAGAAAGGGTATACAATTTTAATAAAGTTTCTAATTTACTTTTATTATGTAATATACTTCATTCTCTTGCAGCATCAAACATAAGCTTTCTGTGTTTTCAGACTCCCATTGATATCTATGGCATCCGCGGCCTCAAGGGTGGCGGACTGAAAACTAGGTACGCTGCGTCGGAATAGACACAAGCGTACCTGTTAAATGTTTGATAAATTGGGAAAAGGGTAAAATAGAGTCAAATATGAATTTGAAACATCTGTAATGACGCAAGCATCGATCTGCGGCGGATAGAGATTGCGGGAGCATATATTTCATCATACATTTCAACATTTGACGATCTTGAAGCTTTGATAACTAAGACGGGTCAATTTCGCAACAAATAAGACGCGGGATTCAAGCATATTTTTAGTTGACGCTTTAAAAGATATGCCCTTGAGTCTTGATATCCTACACATATGAGAACTCCATTTTAGAGAAGAGAAGCGCAGCAATATTAATGAACTAAAAGAATAGTTTATATCTATAGGTAGATGCTACAAAACAGATATAGTGACTAGGGAATAGCAAAGCTCTGTTTTCCGGCAGTCATATACTAGCAATTGGCTCACCTAACATTTGCATGTTCCTATAGTTGAAGTATTTACACTTGAATACTAAATGCCAGCATATTTCACTGTTGCACTACTATGTACACACAAGGGTTAAATACACAGCCCCTGAGGTTAAATACACTTTCCCTCCTAAACTGGACACAACCTGTGATTGGTGACTACTAGCATATGCTACTCTGGGGTACACAATTATGTATTGAACCCTTTTACTTGGGTTAAACACATGGTTAGATGTAAAATGTCATAGAGTATTAGAGCCTTTTAATATCAAATTATTATTATTATTATTATTATTAATAATAATAATAATAAAAATTATTCAAGATAAGTTTGACAGTAACAAATTAAAAATATTGAGAAGGAACAAGTGGCTGTAAAATGATGGAAGGTAAACACATTAGAAAGAGCATTATCACAAAAACAGCAGTCACATGACCATTTCTCCAAAATACCCAGAAACCTTAAAGTGATGGTAAATATCAGACAGTGTATATATATTATAATAAAAGATTTATTATCCTACTTGATATCTTCTGTTCCTTTGCCCCCTTCACTTCTTCTCTTTAGCTGGGCTGTGACATAGACAGCAGTCCCACCTACTCTCTACATAGGCTTCCTATGGGCTTTCAAGGGGCTGGACTTCAAGAGTGTCATATGACACACACACTGATTGAATGTTAATTGGAAGTGTCATATGACACACACACTGATTGAATGTTAATTGGAAGTGTCATAAAAAAAAACACATAAAGAGTTCATCCCAGTGGGCCGGCATAACATTGTTATAAAGACTATAGGCACATATTTAACCCTTTTCATGGAAAGACTAAAAAAATGGTACACATATACCTTTTAAATGGAAAAGATTACATATATGTCATTTGATTAGCTAAAGTTTACCATCACTTTAATACTGTCAGGATTAAGGTCTTTAAAATGTGTGGCTCAAGTATAAGCCTTGGCTGTCCTGCATTTCTAGCAGTGGTTTCCTAAGTATTTCTGGTACCTTACGTCTTCTTTGGTAATTCTGGGATTTTAAGTTACATGGATAGGAATCATAAAAAAAGAGTATTTTCTCTCTCTAGCCATCAAAAGTATCATACTTGCACATAATGTGTGTTTCTCAGCAGCTTGGGATAGCTAAGGAACCAACCAGCGAGTGCTCAGCAATCCAAAAGGAAGCATAACATATTTTTTTTCCAAAAAGATCCCCCCTACCTGTCATTGTAACCCTTGGAGCCTAGTAATGTTGACTTATAGTGCATGTGTCTTTCCTCATCATTGTTTCCAAAAAAGTTGCCATCTTACAAACCACTCATTTG
The DNA here is from genome assembly GCF_027579735.1 of Bombina bombina. NCBI lineage: Eukaryota > Metazoa > Chordata > Amphibia > Anura > Bombinatoridae > Bombina > Bombina bombina. Next base: position 1,085,590,414 of record NC_069504.1, read on the forward strand.
AATGATCATTCATTTTTTTAATCAAATTATAACAAACCTAGAGGACATTTCACCATGATAGGGCCTTTATTTTCATATTTACTCATTATTTCTATATTAACTTGAACACTACAAATACCAGTCATGTCAGTGAATACCAGCTGAGTGGCAGCCCTGTCTGAGCATCATCCCAGAACTCACAGGAGTCCCGCATTCTGCATGATGCTCCAGTAGACGAGCTCTCTCCCACTATCCACTCCGCCTCTTTTCTTTATGTTTATTTCACCGTTTCACAAAGTAAGATTGGTCGCCACCTAAGCAGCCCAGAAACCTCAAAGCACCAACCAATTAAATAACTGACACATTTGGTAAGTAAAGTCATCCTGTAGACTGTAAGCTCTTCAGAGTAGGGCCGTCCTCCTCTACTAGTTTGTACCTTTGCACCCAGCGTTAAGGTCATTTTGTCTATACAAATAAATCATCATAATAATCCTGCCTTTCCATGTTTGTCAACTTAACCTGTCGTTAGCTGTAAGCCTAAACATTTAGGGCTAGAGTAAAAGTGGAGCACAATAATTAACTAGCTATTACAAGTGGAGCACAATAATTAACTAGCCATTACAAGTGGAGCACAATAATTAACTAGCCATTACAAGTGGAGCATGATAATTAACTATTTATTACAAGTGGAGCACAATAATTAACTAGCCATTACAAGTGGAGCACAATAATTAACTAGTCATTACAAGTGGCTGGTTATTGCTACCGCAAGCTCGCTGTAGCAATTAGTGCCCCGAAAATTAAAGTGAATGTAAATTTTCATGAATCAGTTAAATACTATTAAAAACATGGGCACTTTCATTCATGAAACTTCACATTGCAGCGTTTCTTTTTAATACCTTATTCTGCAGCCAAGCCGGACCAGGGATCCCCCACCCGCTTCTCATGTTGTACTTAGCACAGCAATGATAAAACCGCATGTTGTACTTAGCACAGCAAATGCAAGCATGCACCAACAGAATCTTCTTCTACAGGATCTCAACTGTAACTCAACTAATTCCATCTTTATTTTATTACATGCGGTAAAGCTATCCAGATGTTTTATCGCTCTTGTTTACACAGGCAGCAAGGCAGTTTTTTTTCTATTTTGAAAGATTGACAATTAGCTAATTGCCACTATTATGACTTGAATGACAAATGTAAACTATAAACAAATTAGGCTTGAAGAGTAACCATGTATCTGCTGAAAGGAAGTTACTTACTGAGGAATACAAGGTTGACATTAGCTTATTGAAATGACTTAAAGGGACAGTCTACTCCACAATTGTTATTGTTTAAAAAGATAGATAATCCCTTTATTACCCAATCCCCAGTTTTGCATAACCAACACAGTTACATTAATATACTTTTTACATCTGTGATTACCTTGTATCTAAGCCTCTGCAGACTGCCCCTTTATCTGAGTTCTTTTCACAGACTTGTATTTTAGCCAATAAGTGCTGACTCATAATGTCATCTATATGACATACATGAATGATAACTAGCAGTGTCTAACTGTGAAAAACTGTCAAAATGAACTGAGATAACAGACGGCCCTTAAGGGCTTAGAAATTAGCATATGAGCCAACCCAGGTTTAGCCTTCAACAAGAATACCAAGAAAGCAAAGCTAATTTGATGATAAAAGTAAATTGGAACGTTGTTTAAAATTGAATACCCTACCTGAATCATGCAAGTTTAATTTTGACTTGTCTGTCACTTTGATGTTATTAATGATTATTATTTGGTAATTTATACAATTACCTCAAGTAAACACTAGAGTTTATGTAAACACTAAATAAAAACCAGATATAATTATGTTTTCAATGCAAATATTATCATGAGAATAATATGCAGATGTATTTTTTTATTTTATTAGTTGTTTAACATTTTTAAAAATAAGTGTATTGTTTTAGTATCTGTAAAGCAATTGGCTCCACCATGTTGTAACCTAGGTTTCCTTTTCTGCAGAGGCCAATTAGGGACAGTTATAAATAGATCACTAGAGTGTGCAACCAATGACTGCGTGGAATAAAGTCGGCATTTCCATCTTTTAAAAGGAATTGGAAATTGTGTTTCTTAAAATTATAATTGTTTACAATTGGAAAAAATAAATGAGATAGTTATCACTCAGTTCATTTATAACTGTTACTAACTGGCCTCAACAGGGGATTAGAGATAATAAGTGAAAAGGCCTTTTAATCTAGGATAAGGGCCCAATGATCTGTGAGCTGGCAAGATTATTAAAGGGACATGAAACCCAAAATGTTTCTTTTTTTTTTTTTTTTTTTTAGTGTATACTTTTTATTCAGTTTTAAATTTACAACATAAACAATAATCAGCAATTCTCAGCAGAAATACATATACAAAAAATAAGGAGAGGAAGAGATCTCATGTTATAAAACTTGAGGATGGAATGTAAATAAATAGCTTGTAGACAAAGTGTAACATGATAGAATTCAAAAATTTTTTTTTTCTTATTTTCTCCTTTCCTCCCCTTCTTTTCCAAACACATAAATAATTAAAGCCATAAACAAGATTTCAGTTTGACCGTTGTCTATTCAACATCTACGGGGAGAGGGGATGGGGAAGGGCAGCACAGAGAGGGAGAAAAAAAAAAAAAAAAGAAAGAAAGGGGGGGGGGGCCTTTCTTACCAACGTCCTAGTAAAACTGTCTCGGAGTTTCTAAGGGGGTATATTAGATTATCTATTTCTTTCTGGGGGGAAATTTTAATGAATCTAGACCACTTCTGAAAAAAGAGAGTTATTTCTCTTTCGGAAGTCACAGTTATGTCCAACTGCTCAATGGCACATTGCTTTTTCATGTAGTTTTTGACTTCTGATACACTCGGAGTTGAGGTGTCTCGCCATTTATTAAGGATTAAATTCCTTGCGGCCAGGATTGTCATGTTTATTATTTTTTTAGAGTTATAAGTGGTCGGGGATTCAACGAAGAAGATTACTTCTGCCAAGGAGAGAGAGAAAGAAGGGAATTTCAGCGCCCTAGTAAGCCAAAATTCTAACTTCCGCCAAAACTGCGTTAAACGAGGACAGGTCCATATCATATGGACTAAGTCCGCCGCTGGGAGCGAACATTTTGGAGACACATTAAAGTTGAAATTATGCCATTTGAATCCTTTGAGCGGGGTATAATAGGTTCTATATAGTAGCTTGATGTGTGATTCCCTCCAGCTAGCAGATAAAGTAGTTTGTGTTATCGTGGCTATAGACCTTTCAACCTGGTTGGGCCCTATATGTAAGTCTTGAGACAGTAAATTCCATTTTTGCGTTCTATAATCTAGATTAGATTCGCCTTTCTGGCTGACCAACAGGTTGTACCAGGTTGAAATGGAGAATAGGTTATTTTTAACCAGGATAGGCCAGCTATCTAGTTTCCCCCAAGACCAGGACCAACCATATTTGCCGATAAGTAAAGAAAGGTAATGCCTAGCTTGTAAATACGCGAAGAAATCTTTATTGTTTAGTTCGAATTCCTGTTTTAAGGACTCAAAAGTTTTAATTAGACGGGCCTCTTGGTTTATAAATTGTGTGAGATAAGTCAGTCCGAGGCTATTCCATTTCTGGAAGACCTGTGATTGAGTACCTCTTTGGAATTCCGGATTGCCACATAATCCTTGAAATTTCGGGATGGATAGGTCTATGCCTAATTTAAATCCTAATTTTTTCCAAGCTTGTAATATTGTGTATATAGAGCTAAGGCATTTCACTTCCTTAGGAATCAAGTGCAAAGGGCAGTGAATTAAAGCTGTGGGCTTATATGGATATAATATGTTTATTTCAAGAGTATTATTCGTGAAGTAATTCTTATTTAATAGCCAATCTAATACATTTCGGGCTAGAAAAACCAAGCTGTAACAACTGAGATCTGGTAGAGCCATGCCACCATACCTTCTGGGCAGATGTAATCTAGAAATCGAAATTCGGGGCCTTTTGCACCTCCATAAGAAATACCGAAGAGCCTTACATAGACTCTTCCAGTCTTTAGTTTTCAAGATGGCTGGTACATTTTGCAAAGGAAAAAGGATCTTAGGGAGAAGAACCATCTTGAAAAGAGCAATTCGACCCGTCAATGAGAGGGGAAAATTTTGCCAGTTCTTCATATACTCCTTTACCTTGGATAAGACTGGAGAGATATTAAGATCATACCACTCTCGTGGATTTGGCGAAACGTTGATGCCTAAATATCTAAAGTGAGATCTGACCTCATTAAAAGGTGAGTCAGTCATGGATGTCTCACTTTTCCTACCCCACATTAACTCTGATTTAGCCAGATTAATTTTATATCCCGTAAAGGTTCCAAAAGAATTTGTAATCGAGAGTAATTTGGGGATATTGGATCTAGTATTTGAGACGTAGACCAGTACATCATCGGCATACAAAGCAATTTTTTGTTTCACTGACCCTATCTGTATACCTTGGAGATCTTTTCTTATTCTGAGGGCAAGAGGCTCAATAGCTAGGTCAAACAACAAAGGAGATAAGGGGCAGCCTTGTCTGGTGCCCCTTTGAAGTTTAATAGGACCAGATTCTAGCTGATTAATAGAAAGTTTGGTTGATGAGTTTTCACAAAGACTTTTAATAAAGTATACAAAGTTATCCTTAAATCCAAAAGATAGCAAGGAAGACAGAATATGCCGATGATGCACTGAGTCAAACGCCTTCTCTGCGTCTAGCGCTATTACCGTCAGGTCCCTTGGGTCTTGAGATGGTATTTTCTCAGAGTTGTTGAAGTAATCAAGGATCAGAAAGAGTTCTCTGATTTTAGCTGTTAAGTTGCGTTTATTTAGAAACCCCGCCTGGTCCTCATTAATAAGAGGCCCAATCTCATTCTGTAATCTTTTAGCTAGGATCGAGGTCAATAGTTTGTAATCGGAGTTGAGTAATGCTATGGGCCGATAGGCCTCCTTTTTTAAAGGGTCTTTACCTTGTTTTAGAATTAGTGACGTAGTAGAGGCGGAGAAGGATATAGAGATAGGGTTCCTCTCTATGTAGAAGTAATTAAAGAGTGTCTTCAGATGGGGAGTGACAATCGGTGCCAGCATCTTATAAAACTCATTAGGCAATGAGTCCGGCCCAGGAGCTTTGTCCGACCGGAGTTCCTTAATGGTTTGAAGGATCTCTTGATCTGCTATGGGGGCATTAATTTTATTTACTGCGTCTTCAGCAAGTACTGGATGGTCCAGGCCTTCCCAGAAATCTCTTGAAGCTACCAGATCGGACTCCTTAAAGGAATAAATCCCTTTATAATAATCTGAAAAGGTTTCTAGTATTTCTTTCGGGTCATTAATCAGAGAGTCAGATTCTACCAATGAGTCAATTGAGGAGTTCCCTTGTACATTCTTATATAAACTGGCCAGAAATTTACCGGCTTTGTCCCCATGGTGATAGAACTTTGCTTTAGATTTTAAGTCGGCTTGGACCGTATTATGGGTCAGTAAGGTATCTCTCTCTCCCTTGGCAGCAGAATATTGTCTCCAATTTAAAGGGGTGGGATGAGATAAGTATCTATTATAAGAATTGGTCAGGGCTTTCAATGCTTGATTTTCTCTAAAACTAGTTGTTTTTTTTTAGCTTGACCATATATGCAATAATCTCACCCCTCATTACAGCTTTACCTGCTTCCCATAGAGAGTTTGGGTTATTGACTGAGCCCAAATTTAAAGCGAAAAATTAATTCATTTTATTCATTAGTCAGTTTTTAAATTTTAAATTATTTGATAAAAATTTTGGGGGAAAAAACCGCCGTGAAGAATACATTTTACCACGAATTGGGATCTCTAATAAGATTGGAGCATGATCTGAGATGGTTATTTGTGCAATCTTAGTAGTAGAGCCTATCTTTATTACTTTATCATTGACTAAGAATAAATCTATTCTTGAAAAGGAGTTAGCATTTCTAGCCTTGCACGTATACTCTCTTTGATCTGGATGTTGTATTCTCCATAAATCTTTAAGAGCCAAATTACTCTCTAAATTTCTAAACATTCTAGCCTCTAACTTGTCTCTCTTAGATTGCAAGCAGATATTTTTTCCCCCCTATGCCTATCAATAGGTATTCGTGGTACCATATTGAAATCCCCTGCCAATATGACACTTCCTTCCCCCATTTGTAGAATATTAGTTTGAACCGAGTCCCAGAATTTAGAATCAAAATTATTGGGGGCATAAATGTTACAGAGTATGTAGACAAGATTTGCCAATTTAATTTTCAAAATTAAAACTCTGCTATTTGAGTCAGAGTATTTCGCTAATATTTCGTAGGTTAACCTCTTCCCCAGTAAGATAGCAACTCCCCTCTTCCTACCTATGCCAGGTACATAAAATACCTCTTTCACCCAAGAAGTTTTCAATTTAACTGATTCATCCGCATTAAGATGAGTCTCTTGTATAAAGGATATATCGGTGTTATATTTCCTCAGTTGCGAGATTATAGCCTTGCATTTTATTGGAGAAGAGATACCCCCGACGTTCCAGGACGTTAAGGTCAATTTACCTTTTTTAAACGTTACTTAAAGAAAAAAGAGAAAAAAAAAAAAGAAAAAAAAAGGAAAAAATGTTAAAAAAAAGGAGAAAAAAATATGTGTTGCCCCCCCATCCCCGTCCCCAGAAGAGTAATTCTCCTTAAAACTTAGTGCAAAAAAAAGAAAACAGAGCCATTCATTTTTGTTTATCAGAAATGTGATGGAGTACATTTAAATTATCAGAAAGCCTGTTATCCTATTTAGCAACTTTTTCCGTAAAAAACTTTTCTGCCTCCGCAGCGGTCTCATAAAAATATATGTGGCCCTGAAATTCTATTTTGAGTTTAGCCGGATATAGTATATTAGATTGATATTTTAGTCCCCTCCAAGAGCACAGGCAAATTCTTACGAGATAATTGCATGATTTTAAGCTTATCTTGATAGCTCAAATATCGTACAATTATAGGTCTGGGCCTAGATTTATTTCCTTCTGTATCCCTAGGTCTCCCTATTCTATGGGCTCTCTCTATTACTAAGGGTAACAGTTCTTGTGGAAAGTTTAGTAGTTTGGGGAGTGATTCAGCTGCAAATTTCTGAAGATCTAAATAATCTGAAGATTCAGGGACCCCAATTATTCTGACATTATTCCTTCTTGATCGGTTTTCTAGATCTTCGATCTTGTTCTGTAATTCTCTAATGGAACTAGTATTTGCCTGTATTTTGGTGCTTTGGACTGATGTGAGATCTTCAAGGTCGGAGACTCTTTGCTCCGCTTCTTCGATTCTCATCGTAAATTGCTTAACCTCATTAGATAACGAATTTAGGTCTTGTTTTATTTCTATCCGGAGTAATTCAAATTTTGGATTTAAGGCTTCTAAGATACTATTCACTAGTCCTTGCGAGTGTGTACCCACGCTAATGCTTCTGGCAGAGCTAGGTTCAGGGTGCAGTTCAACTAAGGTTTCTGGTGGAGCTTTGTTTTTCCTTTCCTTGACTCTGGAAGCCATGGCCGGCGGAGTGCTTTTGTGAGTGATTGGTGAATTTAAAAATCTATCCATAAATAAGTGCGACTAAAAAGGAAAGTGAGGAGAAGGAGGGGAAAAAAAAAGAGGAAGGGAAGGAGGAATGGGGGAGAGAGAGAGAGAACCAATTAGTCAATCCCTCCTCCTCCCTCTCCTTCCCTCCCTCCTGTGGGGAGAAAAGTGTGCTGTGTCTTAAAGTGATAACATCGCAGTGAACTCAAGTAAATAAGTGCCTAAGTGGAGGGGGAGAGAAAAAAAAAAAAAAAGGGAGGGGGGGGGGGGGAGGAAAAAAGTGGGGGTCCAAGAAAAATATAAAAGAAGTGTTTTAGTAGTGACTGTGGGGAAAGAAGTGATCTAGGCCGACCAGGGTTATTCTCTCCCAGAGAATGAACTATAAGATTGCTACGCTTTGACTAGAACGGAGCCCTCTAATAATTTAATACACCTTTTAATCTATCAAGGTTTCCCCCGACGGGAGCCTTCTTAACTTAGGTATCCCAAATAGAATACAGTATGCACAGGGTAATATTAGCTTTGCCTACATCAGTTTAACCCTAGGGATAGCAGTAACCCTTTAAGACATATGGGACTGATCGCTATTGAGAGAACTTGGTCCCTATGGGTTACCTATAATATTTTGAAATCTGCATACCACCTCTAAGTAATTAAATAAGTGTATATGATAGAATGTATGCAATGTTATACTAAAGTTATAGGGCCTCAGAAGACTTTGAGCCTTGCAATTAATTTTTCCCTAGCTTTTAATAACAAACAGAAAAAGAAGAACCATCAGAGAAAAAAACTAACATCAAATTATTACTTAGGTTTCAATTTTTCTCAGTTTAGTTAATAGATCACTATCTGCTTCAGCTCTACTTGTGCAGAATTTAACAGCAAAACAAGAAAAAAAAAACAAAAAAAAAAAACAATACAATCTATGCAATAAGTAAAGTAAATATCCTCCTGTTAATTCTACACAGTTAGAATCCTTAAGTTATAATCAAAACTGCCACTTTTGGCATAGGGCAACAAACATAACAAAACCAGCTAAGATATCCATTGTATATCAGTTCCAAGATCAAATTGAAATGGGGCAAGAGCAAGAGAGTGTCTCTATCCCTTTTTAGAGGTCAGACCACGCTGGGAATAAGTAGGAGTTAAGTTCTTTTCCTTATACAGAGGTTATATGTTCCAGCTCAGGCCCCTATTGATCTTGCAGTGGAGCTTCACCGTGCTCCGTTTTTACAGTTATTACTAACCAGCCCTCCTATCTCTGCTTGTATAGGACAGTTATTGGTCTTATTATTATTATTATTGGGGGGGGGATGAGTACTTCTCCAGTGGTGTTAAGACAAACTCTTACCCCCCTCTGGTCAGACTCGGCAGTCTGTGTCCCTCCTTCAGCTGAAGATCCGTTTTTCACTGTAGCTGTGTTAGCCAGGAGCCTACTCAGTCTGGGAACTGTCCCTGCATCTCTCTGATCCCTAGAATGAATCACTCCGCCTGCTCCCTGCACGCAGCACCGGTGGGCAGGGAGGGCGGTGTAGGGGTCGCGACTCAAGAATGGGATCCCTCCGCTCAAGTGAGTCTACTCTCCGGTATCTCCAGGTCTTCACAGCTCCCAACCTCACAGAGCCAGAAGACAGCGCAAACTGGACTGCGTCCCCAGCAAACCCCGTAACGCAGCCACCGCTGCAGTCTCCCCACACGCAGCACCGGTGGGCGGGGAGACAGGCAAGACAGGCGCTGTGAGACTGAGCAGACGAAGCGCAGGGGTGAGTTTCAGTGTTGACTTATTGTGAATTGTGTCTCCAGATCTTCGGTGTATACGTGCTCATAGAGTCAAGCGAAAGCACGGTCCATACTGCATCCCCTGCGGCCCTCCAAGCGCGACCACCACTACACTCTCCCCACACGCATCACCGGTGGGTGGGGAGAGAGGTAAAATAGGTCCTTGGAGATTGGGCAAAAGAAGCGTAGGAATGTATTCCAGTAATATCTAGTTATAATTGTAAGCTGATTTGGCTGTGTACCTGGCCTCCCGGTTGAGAGGGGCAGGTAAGGTGTGTCGGTCTTTAACAACCCTTTAGGAGAAATGTTCACGCAGCCACCTTAGAACATTCTCAGGGCATTATCACGGTCTTTTATTTCCATGTAGGTGACTCCACACGGTGTTATAGAGTATACCACGATGTAGATGGTTGCAGGTCTCTGTCAGGGGAGATACCAGGCGCGACAAACCGCCTCAGGCAAATCTGCAGGAAAGCACCTGCCGTATGCACAGGCCCCTCCTCTTCCTCTCTCCCAAAATGTTTCTTTTATGATTCAGATAGAGAATATAATTTAAAAAAAGTTTCTGATTAGAAGTTAACTTCTATTATCAAATTTTCTTAATTCTCATGTTATTCTTTGATGAAGAGATACCTATATAGTTAGCGTGCACATGTCTGAAGCACTACATGACAGGAAATAGTGCTGCCATCTAGTGTTCTTGCTAATGTATAACATTGTTGCAAAACTGCTGCCAACACGTGCACACTCCTCAACTTACCTTTCTGTTTTTCAACAAAATATAATAAGAAAATGTGATAATAGAAGTGCATTGGAAAGTTGTATAAAATGATATGTTCTATCTGAATCATGAAAGAAAAAATGTGGGGGTTTGTCCCTTTAAAGAATTCCTCGCCAGTCCATCCCTGATGGAATCCTATAAAGCTACTTTTTACCCTCAAATGGGCGTATACTGCATGTTCATATGGGAAGGAGGTGCATACTTTACAAAGTATACAATAAAATTAGTATTTTAAAAATCTTACCAAACGAATAATTGAACCATTCACACAAACATATGCAGGGAAAAAATGGTATTGTTAAATTGTTCAAAACTTAAAATGTGTATGTAAATTACACAGGAATAAATGATATTAAATATGCACAGCGTCAATCGCACTGGATGTGCAAAAACACACAGCAATTCTTACTTATAAGTACAAAATACAAAGCATAATTGTTTTTTATCGTAAAATGGGCTGAACAAGGGGGTTGCATGGATGTAAATGAAATTGTCTCTCACATCCCAGCATAATTCTATAAATATTTGAAAAAAGAAGTGAATTTAAAATGACCTGCTCTGTCTGAATAATGCAAGTCTAATTTTGCCTTTCCTATCGTTTTAACTTCTGTGTTTCCTGTTACTGACACCACCAGTGCATAGGGCAGCAAAAAAAAACTTAATACAAACATTACAAATATTATGTAAAATTGTTGCAAGCTGGGGATTTGGGGGCAGAAGATTTTCTAGTGCTTAGGGCAACACAAAAAGTACATGCACCACTGAATGGTAATGGTATGTGGTAACAGATTGAAATGGTAAGTGGCAACAGATGTAACCCCTTAACTGCCAATGAGGGGAGCAGCCAAGACGTTAAACCACTGTCAACTGACATAACATCAACACATCTTGTCGATTTGTTTCACCTAATTAAAAAGGTATACACAGAGCCAATGTGCTGCAGTGTAATCAGAGTGGCTCTTTAACTCTTTCATCCAAGAACAGGTGGATAGAGCAGGGCTTATGCACCAAGGGCACTTCACCAAGTTATGCCCCTGTGGCTAATTTATGAGGGAAATAGCCGGAAGGAGGCAGGACAGACTGACAACAGCTGCTGGATCATTTTTCCTCCTGTGAAAACAGATCCTGAGCACAGCAGGCACGGGAGATTCTGGGAATGTTTCCAAGCTCCTAAAAGCACACTGTGCACAAACATACAATCCAACAGATAGTTATTATCATTTGTGTGGTCCCAGCGTATTATGTGCAAGAGACGATTAAAGGTAGTGATGTCTAATGAACCCACAAACCACAGTGTCTACTTGCTACCCAAGTAATAGCATCCCAAAGCTAAAAGGAACAGCTGGCTCCAATGAGCAGATCAGTAAATTGGTGTCATGTGAATCAGCAGCTACAACTCATCTCTCTACTTTTATAAACACTCTAAAAAGATTATGCAACCACATATAACACTACATTTAACCCTCGGCACCCAAAGGAGTAAAAACTACTCAACAGAGGGTCATGGTACAAAAATGTTTTAGGCCCTCTCCAAAGGTAGATCAGTAATAAGTAAATCTAATAATATATATGTTTCTCTGTATAATGATTTTGAGCTTATGCACTACTGTGCAAAAGTTTTAGGCAGGTGGGAAAAAATGCTGTAAAGTAAGAATACTTTAAAAAGTACAAATGTTAATAGTTAATTCAGTTAAAGGGATAATAAACACTAAATAAATGCTAGATAGAATGACGAATACAAGGAAAAAGATTAGTCTGAGAATAATATGTAGATGTATTTTTTTAAAGTTTCATTAACTGTTTAAATATTGACAAAATAAGTGTGTGTCTATAAAACAATGGGAGCTGCCATGTTAGGGACAGTTACAAATAGGTCACTAGAGTGTGCAGCCAATGGCTGTGTGGAATATAACAGTGTTCTGCACTTCCATTTCTAACAGGAACTGAAAAGTTCACAATGTCAGAATGGAATTACAGGCAAAGAGGACACAATAAATAATTAAAGTATATTGCAGACTTCTTTTTATACATACAATTTATTGATTTATATTAACATTTCAAAGTGTTTAATGTCCCTTTAACAAAATGCAAAGGGAGTAAACAGAAAACAAATATAAATCAAATCAATATTTACACGTATATTTTTTAAGGAAATCAGCAGGCAGATTGTTCCAAACATCTTGGAGAACTAACCACAGTCCTTCTGTGGATTTAGGCAGCTTCAGTTGCTTCTGTCTCTTCATGTAATCCCAGACAGACTAGATGATGTTGAGACCAGCGCTCTGTGGAAGCCGTACTATCACTTCCCGGACTCCATGTTCTTCTTTAATCTAAAGATAACTCTTAATGACTTTGTATGTTTGGGGGCCTCATGCTGCAGAAAATATTTGGGGCCAATCAGATGCCTCCCTGATGGTATTGCATGATTGATAAGTATCTGCCTGTACACTAATTCTTGTACCGCTCTCCAACGCTTCATCAAACAAACTACATTCGGCTACATCCAAATATTTCAAATTTTGACTCATCTGTCCAAAATACCTGCTGCCATTTTTCTGCGACTCACTTCCTGTGTTTTCATACATAGTTGAGTTGCTTGGCCTTGTTTCCACGTTGGAGGTATGGCTTTTTGGCCACAAGTCTTCCATGAATACCACTTCTGAACAGACTTCTTCAGACAGTAGGTGGGTGTACCAGGGTCCCACTGGTTTCTGCTATTTTTGAGCTGATGGCACTGCTGGACATCTTCTGATTGTGAAGGGAAGTAAGCATGATGTGTGTTTTTTATCTGCTGCACTGAGCATCCCTGGCTGACCACAGAGTATACAGTCCTAAGCATTGCCTGTTTCTTTGTGCTTCTTCAGAAGAGCTTGGACAGCACATTTGGAGACCTTGCAGTACAGCTATCTTGTGTCTTGCTGCTCTGCTCAGTCTTGATTTGCTGTATGACTTTTAAAGGGAAATGTAACCCAATATTTTTCTTTAATGATTCAGATAGAGAATACAATTTTAGAAAAGTTTCCAATATATTTATATTATTAAATTTGCTTTGTTCTTATGTTATTCTTTTTGGAAGAGATATCTATATAGATAGTGTTCACGTCTGAAGCACTACATGACAGGAAATAGTGCTGCCATCTAGTGTTCTTGCTAATGTATAACATTGTTAGTGCTGCCATCTAGTGTTCTTGCTAATGTATAACATTGTTAGTGCTGCCATCTAGTGTTCTTGCTAATGTATAACATTGTTAGTGCTGCCATCTAGTGTTCTTGCTAATGTATAACATTGTTAGTGCTGCCATCTAGTGTTCTTGCTAATGTATAACATTGTTGCAAAGCTGTTGCCATATAGTCCTGCAGACACATTATACTTACAAACTCCCTAACTTTGCTCAAGTGCACCTAGAGGTATTGATGCTGTTTGAAGGCAAAGGGTGGTCACACTAAATATTTGATTTAGATTTTTCTTCATCTGTTTACTCAGTTTGCACCTGCACTTTATAGCACTGTATAATGATGTATCTATACTGTGATATACCTTTAAGGTATATCCCCTCCTACCCACTTCCTATTGCTATTTAATCACCATTCCTACTAGGTTTGTTGCCTGATAATTACATTTGATGCATAGGTGATAAGTGTACTCACTCCTGTTTCCTCAGGTCGTCTGGCTTATGTTTATTTAACCTAAACCTTATTTGCCCGAAGATCCTATCAGCTTTAATTCATTACCAACGGACCGCACCAGCGCTCCCTGGATTCCTGCTGGTCACTCAGTGTGTTTCATCTCCTGCGTTCGCTGACAACGCTCTGTGCCTTCCTGCATCCATTGCCACCAAACGGAGCTCACGCTATCCGGAACCCTCAGCTCCTCCTTCCGGATCAAAGGTCTGCACACATCCCCGTCGACTTGTTCCAAACATGCTTTGGTTTCCTTTGCAAGGTACTTTCTTTCCAACACTTACAGGACTGCATCTAAGCTTACGAAGACTGCAACTAAGCTATCCAGGTATTACCAATATAAAGTTTTACCCAGAGATATCTCTCCTAGTTTTCAAATGAGACTGCTTCAGTGCATCTACCTATATTAACTACCTGTTGTAAGCATAATACTGTGTACCTTGTTTAAAGTGTATTTGTGGAGATTTGCCAATATTTCTTACACAGACTGTTGCATCTCATTATGCAAGATTGATTTCATGCCGCAGAATATATATTCAGACGTTATGTATTAAATGCCTAACATCATCATGGGATCTTATTCTAGTCTTACTTCAGAGACTTTGTACTACTTACTCTGCAAATTTTTGGTTTATCTCAATGGTTCAAATCCAAACATAGCAGACATGTTTTATTTCTTAGTAATTGCTCATTCTATTTAACCCATTGAGAACAATATTGTTTACTGGGTTTATATATTCAAGAGCAACAAACCTGCTTTATTCAAATCAGCTCATTTTTTATATAATCTTTATTGAATCATCACATATACACTGATAAGTATGCTGTACAGTATAATGATGTAACTATACACTGATGAGTATGCTGCACTGTATAATGATGTATCTATACACTGATGAGTATGCTGTACAGTATAATGATGTATCTATACACTGATGAGTATGCTGTACAGTATAATGATGTATCTATACACTGATGAGTATGCTGCACTGTATAATGATGTATATATACACTGATGAGTATGCTGCACAGTATAATGATGTATCTATACACTGATGAGTATGCTGCACAGTATAATGATGTATCTATACACTGATGAGTATGCTGTACTATATAATGATGTATCTATACACTGATGAGTATGCTGTACTATATAATGATGTATCTATACACTGATGAGTATGCTGCACAGTATAATGATGTATCTATACACTGATGAGTATGCTGTACTATATAATGATGTATCTATACACTAATGAGTATGCTGTGCAGTATAATGATGTATATATACACTGATGAGTATGCTGTACAGTATAATGATATATCTATACACTGATGAGTATGCTGTGCTGTATAATGATGTATCTATACACTGATGAGTATGCTGCACTGTATAATGATGTATATATACACTGATGAGTATGCTGCACAGTATAATGATGTATCTATACACTGAAGAGTATGCTGCACAGTATAATGATGTATCTATACACTGATGAGTATGCTGCACTATATAATGATGTATCTATACACTGATGAGTATGCTGTGCAGTATAATGATGTATCTATACACTGATGAGTATGCTGTACTATATAATGATGTATCTATACACTGATGAGCATGCTGTACTGTATAATGATGTATCTATACACTGATGAGTATGCTGCACTGTATAATGATGTATCTATACACTGAGGAGTATGCTGTACTGTATAATGATGTATCTATACACTGATGAGTATGCTGTGCAGTATAATGATGTATCTATACACTGATGAGTATGCTGTGCAGTATAATGATGTATCTATACACTGATGAGTATGCTGTGCAGTATAATGATGTATCTATACACTGATGAGTATGCTGTACAGTATAATGATGTATCTATACACTGATGGGTATGCTGTGCTGTATAATGATGTATCTATACACTGATGAGTATGTTACACTGTATAATGATGTATCTATACACTGATGAGTATGTTACACTGTATAATGATGTATCTATACACTAATGAGTATGCTATACTGTATAATTATATATCTATACACTGATGAGTATGCTGTTCAGTATAATGATGTATCTATACACTGATGAGTATGCTGTACTATATAATGATGTATCTATACACTGATGAGTATGCTGCACTGTATAATGATGTATCTATACACTGATGAGTATGCTGTGCTGTATAATGATGAATCTATACACTGATGAGTATGCTGTACAGTATAATGATGTATCTGTACACTGATGGGTATGCTGTGCTGTATAATGATGTATCTATACACTGATGAGTATGCTGTACTGTATAATGATGTATCTATACACTGATGAGTATGCTGTACAGTATAATGATGTATCTATACACTGATGGGTATGCTGTGCTGTATAATGATGTATCTATACACTGATGAGTATTCTGTACTGTATAATGATGTATCTATACACTGTTGAGTATGCTGTGCAGTATAATGATGTATCTATACACTGATGAGTATTCTGTACTGTATAATGATGTATCTATACACTGATGAGTATGCTGTACTGTATAATGATGTATCTATACACTGTTGAGTATGCTGTGCAGTATAATGATGTATCTATACACTGATGAGTATGCTGTACTGTATAATGATGTATCTATACACTGATGAGTATTCTGTACTGTATAATGATGTATCTATACACTGATGAGTATGCTGTGCTGTATAATGATGTATCTATACACTGATGGGTATGCTGTGCTGTATAATGATGCATCTATACACTGATGAGTATGTTACACTGTATAATGATGTATCTATACACTGATGAGTATGTTACACTGTATAATGATGTATCTATACACTAATGAGTATGCTGCACTGTATAATTATGTATCTATACACTGATGAGTATGCTGTGCTCTATAATGATGTATCTATACACTGATGAGTATCCTGCACTGTATAATGATGTATCTATACACTGATGAGTATGCTGCACTGTATAATGATGTATCTATACACTGATGAGTATGCTGCACTGTATAATGATGTATCTATACACTAATGAGTATTCTGTGCAGTATAATGATGTATATATCCACTGATGAGTATGTTGTGCAGTATAATGATATATTTATACACTGATGAGTATGCTGCACTGTATAATGATGTATATATACACTGATGAATATGCTGTTCAGTATAATGATGTATCTATACACTGATGAGTATGCTGTGCTGTATAATGATGAATCTATACACTGATGAGTATGCTGTACTGTATAATGATGTATCTATACACTGATGAGTATGCTGTACTGTATAATGATGTATCTATACACTGATGAGTATGCTGCACTGTATAATGATGTATCTATACACTGATGAGTATGCTGTGCTGTATAATGATGCATCTATACAATGATGAGTATCCTGCACTGTATAATGATGTATCTATACACTAATGAGTATGCTGTGCCGTATAATGATGTATATATACACTGATGAGTATGCTGTGCAGTATAATTATGTATCTATACACTGATGAGTATGCTGCACTGTATAATGATGTATCTATACACTGATGAGTATGCTGTGCAGTATAATGATGTATCTATACACTAATGAGTATGCTATACTGTATAATTATATATCTATACACTGATGAGTATGCTGCACTGTAGAACGATGTATCTATACACTGATGAGTATGCTGTGCAGTATAATGATGTATCTATACACTAATGAGTATGCTATACTGTATAATTATATATCTATACACTGATGAGTATGCTGCACTGTAGAATGATGTATCTATACACTGATGAGTATGCTGTGCAGTATAATGATGTATCTATACACTGATGAGTATGCTCTACAGTATGATGTATCTATACACTGGTGAGTATGCTGTGCTGTATAATGATGTATCTATACACTGATGAGTATGCTGTGCTGTATAATGATGTATCTATACACTGATGAGTATGCTGTACTGTATAATGATGTATCTATACACTGATGAGTATGCAGTACTGTATAATGATGTATCTATACACTGATGAGTATGCTGTACAGTATAATGATGTATCTATACACTGATGGGTATGCTGTGCTGTATAATGATGTATCTATACACTGATGAGTATGTTACACTGTATAATGGTGTATCTATACACTGATGAGTATCCTACACTGTATAATGGTGTATCTATACACTGATGAGTATCCTGCACTGTATAATGATCTATCTATACACTAATGAGTATGCTGTACTTTATAATTATATATCTATACACTGATGAGTATGCTGTGCAGTATAATGATTTATCTATACACTGATGAGTATGCTGTACTATATAATGATGTATCTTTACACTGATGAGTATGCTGTACTGAATAATGATGTATCTTTACACTGAGTATGCTGCACTGTATAATTATGTATCTATACACTGATGAGTATGCTGTGCTGTATAATAATGTATCTATACCCTGATAAGTATGCTGTACTGAATAATGATGTATCTTTACACTGATGAGTATGCTGCACTGTATAATTATGTATCTGTACACTGATGAGTATGCTGTGATGTATAATGATGTATCTATACACTGATGAGTATGCTGCATTGTATAATGATGTATCTATACACTGATGAGTATGCTGTGCTGTATAATAATGTATCTATACCCTGATGAGTATGCTGTGATGTATAATGATGTATCTATACACTGATGAGTATGCTGCATTGTATAATGATGTATCTATACACTGATGAGTATGCTGTTCAGTATAATGATTAGGGATGGGCGAATGTTTCGCAACATTCGAAAAACGGCACGAATTTTAACACATTCGTTCGTTCGAATCGAATTTCGAATGTTTACATAACATTCTAACATTCGATTTTCGAATGTTCGGTTTCGAATTTTACGATTACATTCGAAAATATTATTTTCGAAAAATTCGAATTTAGATTGTAATAGTATTTCTAATGCTTTTTCTTTAAATGTAATATTCGAATTATGCAATATTCGAATTCGAAAAATTTGAATTTATATTCGAATTTGAAAAATTCGAATTTATATGTTTGTAATAGTATTTCTAATGCTGTCTTTAAATGTAATATTCGAATTATGCAATATTCTATATGGAAACATTTGAAATGATATATTTGTATCTATTATGTATCAATTTACTAGATTTCCGCCCTACCACATGAACTATTGAACTTCTGAATAGTATTTGTTAAATAGAATGTTAAATTCGAAATTTCGAATGTGGACATTCGATATAATTATAAACATTCAAATTCGAAAGTGACATTCATAAATAACATTCGATTTTCGAATTTTTAAGAATATTCGTTCTTATCGACATTCGGATTTAGAATTCGAATTTCGGTAATAACATTCATTCTACATTCGAAATTCGAAAATTTACACATTCGTCCATCCCTAATAATGATGTATCTATACACTGATGAATATGCTGCACTGTATAATGATGTATCTATACACTGATGAGTATGCTGCACTGTATAATGATGTATCTATACACTGATGAGTATGCTGTTCAGTATAATGATGTATCTATACACTGATGAGTATGCTGCACTGTATAATGATGTATCTATACACTGAGTATGCTGTGCAGTATAATGATGTATATATACACTGATGATTATGCTGTACTGTATAATGATGTATCTATACACTGATGAGTATGCTGCACTGTATAATGATGTATCTATACACTGATGAGTATGCTGTGCAGTATAATGATGTATTTATACACTGAGTATGCTGTACAGTATAATGATATATTTATACACTGATGAGTATGCTGTACAGTATAATGATGTATCTATACACTGATGAGTATGCTGCACTGTATAATGATGTATTTATACACTGAGTATGCTGTGCAGTATAATGATGTATTTATACACTGAGTATGCTGTGCAGTATAATGATGTATCTATACACTGATGAGTATGCTGTACTGTATAATGATGTATCTATACACTGATGAGTATGCTGTGCTGTATAATGATGTATCTATACACTGATGAGTATGCTGCACTGTATAATGATGTATCTATACCCTGATGAGTATGCTGCACTGCATAATGATGTAACTATACACTGATGAGTATGCTGTACAGTATAATGAGATATTTATACACTGATGAGTATGCTGTACAGTATAATGATGTATCTATACACTGCTGAGTATGCTGCACTGTATAATGATGTATCTATACACTGATGAGTATGCTGTACAGTGTAATAATGTATCTATACACTGATGAGTATGCTGCACTGTATAATGATGTATCTATACACTGATGAGTATGCTGTACAGTGTAATAATGTATCTATACACTGATGAGTATGCTGCACTGTATAATGATGTAACTATACACTGATGAGTATGATGCACTGTATAATGATGTAACTATACACTGATGAGTATGCTGTGCTGTATAATGATGTATCTATACACTAATGAGTATGCTGTGCAGTATAATGATGTATATATACACTGATGAGTATGCTGTGCAGTATAATGATGTATCTATACACTGATGAGTATGCTGTACTGTATAATGATGTATCTATACACTGATGAGTATGCTGTACTGTATAATGATGTATCTATACACTGATGAGTATGCTGCACTGTATAATGATGTATCTATACACTGATGAGTATGTTGTACAGGGGGAAGCGCTGGAGCGGCTTCCAGAATAAAAGGTAAGTATTTTTACAAAAACTGTGAAATGTAAACTTTGATGACTGAAAGTGCCCCTGTTTTTAATAATATTTTTAAAAACAGGGCACTGATTCATCAAAGTTTACCTTCTCTTTAATCTGTCAGACAAAATCTATATATTCTGACATTATTTTGAGCACATGCACTAAAGTTAAAAAGTGCGTAAATACACATTTCTGGAGTCGCCACTGACTTACGGCAGTTTAGAAACTGCCAGCGCGTAAGAAAAAAAAAATTGCCCGTAAAAGTCTAACCCGCCTCCCAAAAATAAACCCCACACGTCAAAACCCCTATATCTGCAATCCGCCCACATCGCAACTAATAATAAAAGTATTAACCCCTAAACCGCCAACCCCCCACAATGCAATATACCTAATAAATGCATTCAACCCTAACCAGCCATTCACCCATATCGTGATCTACCTAATATATGTATTAACCCCTAATCTGCCATTCACCCACATTGTGATCTACCTAATATATGTATTAACCCCTAAACCGCAATCCCCCCACAACGCATTAAACCTAATTAAGCTATTAACCCCTAAACCCCCAACCCCCAACAACGCAAATAACTAATTTAATTACTAAGCCCCCTAACCTTACACCCCCTAAATTAACCCCAATTACCTAAAATTAAAAAATACTAAATTACAATTAAAATAAAAAACCTAACATTACTTTAAAAATACAAAAACTAAGTTTAAATTAATCTTAAATTACAAAAAATAAAAAAGTCTAACATTACAGAAAATAACAAACCAACATATAAAAAATAAAAAAATAAACCTAATCCCTAAACTACCAAAAGCCCTTAAACAGCTCTTATACATTTAAAAATACTAATTCCCCCCTAACAGTAACCCCCCACCCACAAAACCCCCCAAAATAAAAAAAATAACACTAAAAAAACCTAAGCTACCCATTGCCCCATAAGTGGCATTTGTATGGGCATTGCCCTTAAAAGGGCATTCAGCTCTTTTACAAGCCCATTAAAACCTGAATCTAAAAAAAACCCAAGTCTAACCCCCAAATAGGTACTCATCGTTCTTGAAGTCTAGCGGAGAAGGTCTTCTACCAGGCGGTGAAGTCTTCTTGGAGGCGGTGATATCTTCTTTCAGCACGGCGACCTCTTCTATCTTCATCCAGGACCCAGCCAGCGCAAAAATTCAAATCAGCCAATAAGATTAAAGTAGCTCTAATCCTATTAGCTGATTTTAATTTTTCAGCCAATAGGAATGCAAGGTACCCCATATTTAAACGGGTACCTTGCATTCCATCTTCAGTGTGCGACGATCATCGTACAAAGAGGATCTCCACACCCGATGGCTCCACAGTCGCTGGTCTTCTGTTCTGCGGTCACCTCTGTGCCGGCTTGGTCCTGGATGAAGAGGTTGCCACGCTGGAAGAAGATATCGCCGCCTCCAAGAAGATTTCAACGCATGGAAGAAGACCTTCTCCGCCGGACTTCAGGAACGGTGATTACCTATTTGGGGGTTAGATTTAGGATTTTTTTTATTTTTGTTTTTTTGTTTGTTTTTTTAGATTAGGGTTGTAATGGGCTTGTAAAAGAGCTGAATGCTTTTTTAAGGGCAATGCCCATACAAATGCCCCTTTAGGGGCAATGGGTAGCTTAGGTTTTTTAGTGTTAGTTTTTTTTTTTTTTGGGTGGTTTGGTGGGTGGGGGGTTTTACTGTTAGACGGGGACTTATTTATTTAATGTAAAAGAGCTGTTTAACTTAGGGCAATGCCCTGCGCAAAATACCCTTTTAAGGGCTATTGGTAATTTAGTTTAGATTAGGTAGTGTTAAATAGGTATATTTGCGTTGATGGGGGGTGGCGGTTTAGGGGTTAATCCCTTTATTAGGTAGTTTGCGATGTGGGGGTTGGCGGATTAGGGGTATATATATATATTAAAATAGTTATTGCGGTGGGGTAGATGGTAGCTGACAGGTAGATATTGCGCATGCCTTAGGTGTTAGTTAGAACTTTCAGGGAGTTACAGTGGTCACATTTTCAGCGCAAAGCTTGCTGCGCCTGCCTATGTGTGGCGAGGTGAAAATGGAGTAAGATTCCTTAATTTTTGCCACGTAAGTCCTTGCGCTGAATATGTGATACCGATTTGTGATGCGGTTCTATATTAGTTTATAGGAGTAAAATTAGTGGGCGACAGGTGAAATATATGCGCCGCATTTATATGCGGAGCCGTGTATGTGATAGCAATGCTGGACTAAAACCGACATTGCAGGCTTTTGCGGGCAACGCTGCATATGTAATCGCGCCCTAGGTTACCTTTGTTGAAAAGCATATTTCAGTAGGCTCAGGAGCAGCAAACCCTATTGTGAGCTAGCTAATGCTGCTCCAGAGGCTACGCTTCAGCAAAGGATACCAAAAGAACAAAGCTAATTTGATTTTGTCACAAACATATCACAATATTTATTTGAGTATAACAGAAGTACAGACATATATATAAGTGATACAGATAAAGTAGCATGCATTAATAGAGGATGTCTCCCTAATATTATCCAGAAATGCTTAGTTATAGGACTAATCACTGTAGAATGCATAAAAAAACAATGATTTAACACCTATTCGGAATTTGAAATAAACAGATTTTTTTCTACCATTTTCCAGTCCCCTGTATCATGTGACAGACATCAGCCAATCGCAGACTAGTATACGTATACCCTGTGAGTTAGTGCACATGCTCAGTACGATCTTGTTCCCCAGAAAGTGTGAATATAAAAAGGTTGTGCAAAATTTGATAATGGGTGTAAATTGGACAGTGTCTAAAAACTGCATGCTCTTTCTGAATCATAAAAGTATATTTTAAATTGAGTTAAAAAACCCTCCTAGCAAACAAAGGCAAATGAATAAACAAGTATAAAAGTCTAGGACGGTCTTTTTAACCCAATACAATACATATAGTGACAATATTACAAATATAATCAAGAAGCATTGGCATGTGCTTAAAGGGACAGTCAACACTAGAATTTTTGTTGTTTTAAAAGATAGATAATCCATTAATTACCCATTCCCCAGTTTTGCATAACTAACACACAGCCAGATTACGAGTTTGGCGTTATGAGTGAAAAAGCATCGTTATGGCCCATAATGATGGTTTTTTCCCTACTGCTGCTATTACAAGTCTTGTCAGAATAGCTGTACCGCACACTTTTTTGGCAGTCACGCAACATCAGTACCGCAAAAAAATAAACACTAAAATTACACAAAATAAAAAAAGAAATTATCAAAAATAAAAACGAATTACTCCTAATCTAATAACCCTATCAAAATAAAAAAGCCCCCCCAAAATTAAAAAAAAACTTAGCCTACACTAAACTGCCAATGGCCCTTAAAAGGGCCTTTTGCGGGGCATTGCTCCAAAGAAATCAGCTCTTTTACCTGTAAAAAAAATCAATACAAACAGCCCCACAATAGTAAAACCCACCACCCACACAACCAAACCCCCCAAAGGGCATTTGGATGGGTATTTAGCTCTTTTACATTGCCCATCCGGCACAGAGCTCGTCCATCTTCAAGACATCCGGCGCGGAGCATCCTCTTCTTACGATGGTTGCTGAAGAATGACGTTTACCTTTAAATGACGTCATCCAAGATGGCGTCCCTTACATTCCGATTGGCTGATAAAATAAAATCAGCCAATAGGAATTAAGGGGGGAAAAATCCTATTGGCTGTTGCAATCAGCCAATAGGATTGAGCTTGCATTCTTTTGGCTGATTGGATCAGTTTTTTTATGGGTTTATTGGGCAGGTTTTATTTTTAGCTTTGGGTTTCGGGCAATGTAAAAGAGCTAAATGCCCTTTTAAGGGCAATGCCCATTCAAATGCCCTTTTCAGGGCAATGGGGAGCTTAGGTTTATTTAGATAGGATTTTATTTGTGGGTTTGGTTGTGTGGTTGGTGGGTTTTACTGTTGGGGGTTGTTTGTATTTTTTTTTTATAGGTAAAAGAGCTGATTTCTTTGGAGCAATGCCCGCAAAAGGCCCTTTTAAGGGCCACTGGCAGTTTAGTGTAGGCTAGGGTTTTTTTATTTTGGGGGGGCTTTTTTATTTTGATAGGGCTATTAGATTAGGAGTAATTAGTTTTTATTTATGATCATTTCTTTTTTTATTTTGTGTAATTTAGTGTTTATTTTTTTGGGTAATTTAGATAATTGTATTTTGTTATTTTAATTTATTTAATGTATTGTAATGTTAGGTGTTAGTGTAACTCAGGTTAGGTTTTATTTTACAGGTAACTTTGTATTGATTTTAACTAGGTAGTTAGTAAATAGTTAATAACTATTTACTAACTAGTCTACCTAGTTAAAATAAATACAAGCTTACCTGTGAAATAAAAATAACACCTAAGTTAACTACAATGTAACTATGAGTTATATTGTAGCTAGCTTAGTGTTTATTTTACAGGTAAGTATTTATTTTTAAATTGGAATTATTTAGTTATTAATAGTAAGTTTTATTTAGAATTATTTTAATTATGTTAAAGTTAGGGGGTGTTAGGGTTAGGGTTACGTTAGGGTTAGGGTTAGACTTAGGGTTAGGTTTAGGGGTTAATATATTTATTTAGTGTTAGTGATCTGGGAGGCCAGAGGTTTAGGGGTTAATAACTTTAGTATAGTGGCGGCGGCGACATTGGGGTGGCAGATTAGGGGTTAATAAGTGTAGGTAGGTGGCAGTGACATTGGGGGCGGCAGATTAGGGGTTTATAAGTGTAGGTAGGTGGAAGCGACATTGGGGCGGCAGATTAGGGGTTAATAAGTGTAATGTAGGTCTCGGCGATGTCGGGGGCGGCAGATTAGGGGTATTTAGACTCAGGGTTTATGTTAGGGTGTTAGGGTTAAACATACATTTTTCCCCCATAGACATCAATAGGGCTGCATTACGGAGCTTTACGCTCTGCGATTGCAGGTGTTAGGCTTTTTTTTAGCCGGCTCTCCCCATTGATGTCTATGGGGAAATCGTGCACAAGCATGTCAAAACTATGCTTGTATTTGGGTGAGGTATGGAGCTCAACGCAACCATATCGCCCGCACAAGCCGTTTTTTGCAAACCTGTAATAGCAGCGCTATGAAAGGTGAGCAGTGAAAATAACGTACAAGTTATTTTACCTCTGTAATTATCTTGTATCTATGCCTCTGCAGACTGCCCCCTTATTTCAGTTCTTTTGACAGACTTGCATTTTAACCAATTAGTGCTCACTCCTTGGTAAATTCACGTGCATGAGTTCAATGTTATCTATATGAAACACATGAACTAACTCCCTCTTGTGGTGAAAAACTGTCAAAATGCATTTAGATAAGAGGCGGCCTTCAAGGTCTAAGAAATTAGCATATGAACCTCCTAGGTTTAACTTTCAACTAAGAATAGCAAGAGAACAAAGCAAAATTGGTGATAAAAGTAAATTGGAAAGTTAAAATTACATGCCCTATTTGAATCATGAAACTGACTATCCCTTTTACTGTAATAGAAATACAGAAGCCTTCCAGGAACAACCAATGATGGTCTTTAGAAGGGTTAAACATCTAAGAGATCAACTATTCAAAACAGATGTAGGCCTTGATAAACATATACAGAAAAGGTTGTAAATATAAAATCAAAGACTTTCTTCACATGTGATTCTTCATATGTAATATATATGATTGTATGTCCCTGTTTGGTTTATATAGGCGAGACCACCTATAAAAGCCATGACTGCCTTAGTCAACATAGGTCGAATATGAGTTGCAGAGATACCCAGGCACCTGAATCTTTTTATTTTATTGATCAGATCAGCCATTACGTTGGTGTATTATAGATCCTATTAGGTGTGTGTGTGTGGGGGGGGGGGGTAGAGAGAGATTACTCAAACAAAGGAAGCTCTTCTGGATACATGAACTAGATACTTTGATACCTAAAGGGCTTATCAGGGATTTTGAATGCTCTGTTTTATTCTAAATATTGTATTTTGAGGGAGTGGATTTTCATTTGATTTTAGTGAAGGGGTAATTCCTGGCTTCCTAGTCAGTTTCTGTGTATATAAGACACTTGCTTCAACTTGTCTAAGCGTCCATGTATTTTAATCTGTTCCAATAAAGGAGTTATTTTTAAGATAAGGTGCTGTGGACACTTTGTATATGCATTTATGTGTGATACCGTTCAGTTGTACAACCTGAATCTGTGCCGGCAACAATAAAACAAACTACATCCTTATATTTATACTTGTTTTTTATGCCATATGTGCTCCAGAAGGAAAGATAAAGGATACATTTGTAGATAATATAAGAAGTCAGAGGGCTTTATATTCCCCAGTGACGTGATCCATTACCCCAATTCACACCTACGCTGCTTACTGTGGCCAATCACATCACTTTATCTGATTATTTCTCTCAGCTTAGAATGAGGCACAGTGACAAAAGCTTTTGCAGGTTTATAAATATTCAATGAGCATTTGTTCCATGAAGTAAATGTCTAATTGTTTTCTCAATGTAATAACATGAGTTTGTTTTGGTTTATTTCTTACATAAATATTCCCTCTGCTTCTTCAGGGGACTTAAGTATATTACAAACAATTTGTATCTAAATTGCCTTCATTTGCCGCAATAAACATTTTTATCTATTACATCACATTTCAAAGTTTATTGTAAAATTGATAAATATCTTGAAAAGTGAATTCCATTTTATTAAACAAGTGTAATTTTTAAAACATATATTTCTTTTTTTGTCCCATTTCATTTTTCCCCATAAGGTGTTTAAGGTTTTTTTTTAGATGTTCTACTGTCTTGTATATAAAACTATCCCTTGAGGATTATTTTCTGTATTAGCTGAGATGAGATTATTTTGGTTGTTGACAATGACATATGTCAGGAGAAATAATTAGCGTTCACTTTTTTTGTCTGACACCTTGTTCTCAAAAAACCCAAAGGGTTGTGACCTTGTATGATATATATTTCAGTATATACCAGATTAGTTAAAGGTTCATAAAAGTAGGAAAACAATTCTCTAAATGTTCTAAAGAGTTAATGTCTTTTATAATTCTACTATTGTAAATGAGTTAATCACATAGTTAAAGTCAGTGCCAGAACAACAATTCTCTATTGGGAGCTAGCTGAACATAGGCACCAAACACTGCTGTTCCTGAGCCTACTTAGGTATGTTTTTTAACAAAAGATACCAACAAGGCCAGACTGGAAAATCCTAGCAGCCCTGGAAATTTTTGAAGACCAACCCAGAATGCTGGGCACCCCACCACCCCTGACCTTCAACTTTCCTGCAAAGTCTGGCCACTCTGTGGACTCCCTTTTCTGAGTCTGTTAGTGACTTCCATCCATGCAGCAGTGTGGAGGCAGCACCTGATCTGCCCCCCCACTCACGGTTCTGCTGCCAGGAGCAGAGCAGCCTTGAAAGAATAGATGTGCTGTGCATGTGCATAAGACTTGCTCCATGACCTCCCGGAGGCTCCCTCTGCAGGCTCTGCTTCCCTAAATTGTGTAGACCTGCGGTGGTCCACCAGGAAATCTCCCGGTATACCAGTAGGCCAATCCAGGCCCTGGATACCAAGACAACAAAATAAATTGAAAAGTAAAAGTAAAAAAATGCTAAAGATAATTAAAGTAAATTGAAAAGTCTCTTAAAATTGTACACTTTATCTGAACCATAAACGTTTATTATTGAGTTTAGGGTACTTTAATGGATAAACCCGCCTACTCTGCCCATTATATCTACAAATGCATTAAAAAGTAGATTAAAGTTAATTGTTAAATTGTGTAGAATAAGAACTCCACTTACCATAGGTATGAAATATAACCCATGGCCAGCTGGCAAAAAATATAGACCTGTCCCAGTAAACTAAAGTATGCTAAACACTATATAATAAACTATATAATTAACTCCACAATCTACTTGGTACTGTACAAAAAAAGTGCTCAATACCTACAAGAGAAGACTGCAAGACACAGATCATGTAGATCAGGGTTCTTTAATACTGAGGTCACTACCCACTATTGGGCCAGCAGACTGTACTTCCTGGGTTAACAGGTCATAGAGTAAAAGGTGATCACACATGTCTTACAGTATTTACAGGGACAAGAAACACCTTGAGATTTTTATATAAAAGCTTTAGTTATGTGCAGTAAAACAACTTTGCAATATGCTTTCTTTCTTTCTTTTGATGACTTTTCATATCATTGAGCTCTTAAAATTGTGGGTTTTCCAATTCTCAGAACTGGAAAAGCACCATGCTGACATCTCATGACTAACACTGCTACTCCCCTAGTTGGCTTTAATGGATAACAACTGTAAAACAGTGCATTTTATACTAACATTATAACCATGGATAACCTTGTTGTCTGCAGACTAAAGCTCAGATTGGCTGCTCCAAATAAGGAAAGAGGTGAGTGGAGTTTGCCTATGGAAAAACAATTACAGTAAAAAATGTTTAAAGGGACAGTATACAATATAATTTTTATTGTTTTGAAAGATAGATAATCCCTTTTATTACCCATGTCCCAGTTTTGCATAAACAACACAGTTATATTAATATACTTATTACCTTGTATCTAAGCATCGTATCACAGTCCCCCCCTAACTTTTTATTTATTATCTATTTACTTACATTTAGTACTGTGTTGTGCTAAATCTTAAATAACTCCTCGGGCATGAACACTATGTTATCTATATGGCCCAAATGAACTAGCAGTCTACTGTTGTGAAAAGCTAATTAGAAAGCATGTGATTAAGAGACTGTCTGTAGTGGCTTAGAAACAGGTAGAAATGTAGAGTTTATAATGTTATGAAGTATATTAATATAACAATGTTGCTTGTGCAAAGCTGGGGAATGGGTAGTAAAGGCATTATCTATCTTTTTAAACAATAACAATTTTGGGGTTGACTGTCCCTTTAAACTTGCTGTTATGTTATTTTATAGAAGGACAACAGAAATGTCTTATACTTACAAGATGTTTGTTGTCTCTTTAACACAGCTAGCAGCTACTAGACATGCAACATTGTCTTCACGCTGCTTGCAGATAACTGCGTCTGTATAACAAGCATGTCTTCATGCCGTCAGCTCTCTGCAGTGATCACAAATGCTCAGAGAGAAGCCGAAACAGGCACCACATTTTTAAATACCTACAAGGTTGCATCAGTGTGGGACTTTTAGTTTTTAGTGATAGATAGATAGATAGATAGATAGATAGATATGGCACATCAGCCATATCATACTCCCATACAACTGGCCTTTCAGCTCTTCTACCAAGCACAAGAAACATCAGACCCCCAGCTCAACAGATCCTCTGTCACCAACATACATCAACAGACCCCAGACCTTCTTTCACCCACATAACTCATAAGACCCCCAGCAAAACAACACCTGTCACCCACATAACTCATCAGACCCCCAGCTCTACAGCCCCTCTGTCACCCACATAACTCATCAGACCCCCAGCACTACAGCCCCTCTGTCGCCCACATAACTAATCAGACCCCCAGCACTACAGCCCCTCTGTCACCCACATAACTAATCAGACCCCCAGCTCTACAGCCCCTCTGTCACCCACATAGCTCATCAGACCCCCAACACTACAGCCCCTCTGTCACCCACATAACTCATCAGACCCCCAGCTCTACAGCAGCTCTGTCACCCACATAACTCATCAGACCCCCAGCACTACAGCCCCTTTATCACCCACATAACTCATTAGACCCCCAACACTACAGCCCCTCTGTCACCCACATAACTCATCAGACCTCCAACACTACAGCCCCTCTGTCACCCACATAACTCATCAGACCCCCAACACTACAGCCCCTCTGTCACCCACATAACTCATCACACCCCCAGCTCTACAGCCCTTCTGTCACCCACATAACTCATCAGACCCTCGGCTCTACAGCCCCTCTGTCACCCACATAACTCATCAGACCCTCGGCTCTACAGCCCCTCTGTCACCCACATAATTCATCAGACCCCCAGCACTACAGCCCCTCTGTCACCCACATAACTAATCAGACCCCCAACACTACAGCCCCTCTGTCACCCACATACCTCATCAGACCCCCAACACTACAGCCCCTCTGTCACCCACATAACTCATCAGACCCCCAGCACTACAGCCCCTCTGTCACCCACATAACTAATCAGACCCCCAGCTCTACAACCCCTCTGTAACCCACATAACTCATCAGACACCCAGCACTACAGCCCCTCTGTCACCCACATAACTCATCAGACCCCCAGCACTACAACCCCTCTGTAACCCACATAACTCATCAGACACCCAGCACTACAGCCCCTCTGCCACCCACATAACTCATCAGACCCCCAGCACTACAGCCCCTTTATTACCCACATAACTCATTAGACCCCCAGCACTACAGCCCCTCTGTCACCCACATAACTCATCAGACGCCCAACACTACAGCCCCTCTGTGACCCACATAACTCATCAGACCCCCCAGCTCTACAGCCCCTCTGTCACCCACATAACTCATCACACCCCCAACACTACAGCCCCTCTGTCACCCACATAACTCATTAGACCCCCAGCACTACAGCCCCTCTGTCACCCACATAACTCATCAGACCCCCAACACTACAGCACCTCTGTCACCCACATAACTAATCAGACCCCCAGCTCCACAGCCCCTCTGTCACCCACATAACACATCAGACCCCCAGCTCTACAGCCCCTCTGTCACCCACATAACTCATCAGACCCCCCAGCTCTACAGCCCCTCTGTCACCCACATAACTCATCAGACCCCCAACACTACAGCCCCTCTGTCACCCACATAACTCATCAGACCCCCAGCACAGCAGCCCCTCTGTCACCCACATAACTCATCAGACCCCCCAGCACTACAGCCCCTATGACACCCACATAACTCATCAGACCCCAGCTCTACAGCCCCTCTGTAACCCACATAACTCTTCAGACCCCCAGCACTACAGCCCCTCTGTCGCCCAAATAACTCTTCAGACCCTCAGCACTATAGCCCCTCTGTCAGCTACATAACTCATCAGTCCCTGGCTCTGCACCACATGCCACTTCTTTAAAAACTTTGACGGAAATGAGTGGGACATTAAAGTAAACTTCATGTCTCCATAATATGTTTAATTATGTTTAATTATAGTAAAAAAAAAAATTGCAATGCACATCCATTATTTTTATTTGGCAGCTAATTTGTGTCAAAACTCACTTCAAAATCAGGAGGCAGTAGTCAAAATCAAGAGGTCAGGCTGATATTCGCAGCTCCTCAGCAGATACGTAATATGTTGCAGGAAAATATACGCAGCTGCAGTATTTCATGCCCCAGGCAGCCATATTGGCTTAGAATACTATTCAAAAGCAAGAGATATTACAAATACGTTTTTATTTTCACTCCAAATCTTCGCCACCTACTTGCTGGCGAGTACCATTGTAAGAACTCGAGAAAATAGTGCCAGACAGCAGTGCAGAAAAAAAGTAGTTAAAAAAAGTAGTGCAAAATACATAATTTTATTCTTTAGTCCAATTAAACATTTAATCTTTGCTATGTCTCTAGGCACACACAGGACCCAGTTACAGAGGAAAAAAAACTGAAAATCAGAAAAAAAGCTTCAAATAAAGAAACCTGTGAAAGAAAACCCCCATGAAATAAAAACACCCTAATTTCTCTGCTTCTTTTTTAAGTGCTGATGAAAAACGCTGCTTCCTTTTTTTTCATTCGCACATTTTTTTTTTTTAAATACACTTCAAACTACATCACGGATTAAAAAGAACCTGCTTGAAAATATGAGCCACCTCTTTTTGATCAGAGACCAAATAGTCTTTGAGGTTCAATATTTTTTTTTTAGTAATTTCAATGCAAATTTTATTTTTAATATTTTTTTCTGCTTATTTTTTTAAATAATTGAATATCTTCTTAGTTTTATTAAAGTGACATTTTCTAAAACTATTTTTTTATTTTTTATTTTAAAAATATTGTGATTTTAATGACTCGGCCAACCAGCAAAATATGTTTCCTGTCATTGCTGGCAAGTGGCAGTCAGCTGTGATTCATTTATAGGATTTGGAGATAAGTGGTAATCAATAATTTAATTAAGAGTAAGTAATTTGTTTGCGTTCTCTAACTGCACTGCTAGCGCTATCAATGTAGCAATTTACCCTAATTTTTTTTATTTTAAATCAAACGCTGTTAAAAAAAATCATATTATTGTAGAATAGTAGGTACCTGTATTTCCAGCTGTTTTTAAATTGACATTTAAAATAATCTTTTGATTTTTTTTTACTCCAATTATTTGACTGTTGAATGATATAATTAGAATGCCTGATGCGTATGCTTTTTGTTCAATCAATAATAGCATTTATCTGTAACACTATGACATCTGTTTTCCAATTAAACAAGTACGGTAAGCTGCATTTATGTCACAAAATCATTTCTTTATTTCCAAAAATATGACATTAACAATGTGAAACAAACACTAAGATGATTTTTGTCATTAATTAAAAAAAAAAATAACAAAAAATAGTTTTCAGTATTTCTAATATATAAAAATATTTTACAAATGTGTATTTATGAAAAAATACAAATATTGATCACATTTATTCAGTCTAAAAAGCATAAAATACATATTATAAGCATTGACAATTGTACAAAATGAAAATCTCAATAATGTATGTTTAGACCCAAGTCCATAAACAGCATTATGAGATACAAAATTACTTTTGTTTTGTTATAAGTAAAGCCAAAGGAACAGAAATGTGCATCTGTAGGGACAATAAACACAAAGGCGGATCAGGTCCACCAGACCTCGCTGAATGCGGAGAGCAATACGCTCTCCATATTCAGCATTGCACCAGCAGCTCACAAGAGATGCTGGTGCAATGCCGCCCCCTGCAGACTCGCGACCAATGGGCCGCCAGCAGGGAGGTGTCAATCAACCCGATGGTACTCGATCGGCTTGATTTCCGGCGATGTCTGTCCGCCTGCTCAGAGCAGGCGGACAGGTTATGGAGCAGCGGTCTTTGTGACCTCTGCTTCATAACTGCTGTTTCTGGCGAGTCTGAAGACTTGAATTCAGATGAACTGATGGCACCACTCATTTAATGTGATATCGGGTCTGTTACCGTTCCTAATAGGGTTAATGGCCCAGGAATTGCACAATTATGTGTGGTTAAGGTGCTATGTATCCAAAAAGTTGCATTACATACTGGTTAGCTTGAGGAACTAACCACAAAATGATACTAAATAAGCACCCAATAAAGACCCCTAAATAATGGAGTTAGAAAAAGAATCACATCAATTAAAACATAAATCTTTATTAGAATAGGTTAAAATCTGGGTAAGTTAAAACTAAAATGCTGGCACAAAATTCACAGTTTGAAAACTGGATATCTAAGACTAAGACCTAATATAATAAGGAGTATGCTGTCCAATAGTAGATTAATAAGATATTGGCTGAGATTGAAAATCCCTAGATATTCGGCTATAATCAAGAGGTTCAGAGATATAGTAATAAACTACCTCTAAAATAACATATTCTCGGATGTGAATGCAATGTATGTGGAGCACATACCGCTGTGGCTAAGATACATTGATGATGTGTTCTTCATCTGGGAAGGCCCTCAAAATAAATTAGATAAATTACTGAGTATTTTAAACACAAATACCCATAACATCAAACTTACGTGGGAACAAAGCAAAGAGAGTATCACTTTCTTGGATTTAAAAATCATGAAGAGTCAGGATGGAGAAATTATTACAGACGTATATCGTAAAGAAACGGCTACCAACAGCCTTCTCCACTCAGATAGTGCTCACTGCCCCCACACTGTAAGATCCCTTCCAATCGGAGAATTCCTCCGAATGAAAAGGAACTGCTCAGATCCTAAATTATACAAACAGAGAGCAACTGAACTGCAAAATAGATTACAAGC
Organism: Bombina bombina; assembly: GCF_027579735.1. Taxonomy (NCBI): domain Eukaryota; kingdom Metazoa; phylum Chordata; class Amphibia; order Anura; family Bombinatoridae; genus Bombina; species Bombina bombina. The sequence continues at coordinate 1,085,624,878 of NC_069504.1, forward strand.
AAGAGGATACAGTAATCTGTCTATAAAAAAAAGCCAAACAGAGAGCTGAAAAAAACGACAGAAAACAATTACTGTACAAAAAGAAAAAGGCTAAGGATGATACAACTAGAATCATTGTAACCTATTCACCTCAAGTGAAAGAGGTAGTCAATATCTTAAACAAACATCTGGGGATACTTAAATCTGACCCGACACTGAAAGATATCGTGGGGGACAGAATTCAAGTGGGATACAAAAGATCAAATAATCTTAAAGATCTTTTAAGTCCCAGCCACTTTGAAAAAAGAAGACGTAAACTAAACCCCATCGCGCTAGGAAATTTTAAGTGCAGAAATTGTTCAGTTTGTCAATATCTTCTACCACTCAAATCTGTTAATGATAGATTTAATCAAATCCACACCATCAATTCCCACATTAACTGCAATACAGAATCTGTAATTTATGGAATTACCTGTAGTTGCAAAAAATATTATGTTGGCATGACGACACGCAAGTTCAGGACTCGGATGTTTGAACATTTGAGCAACATTAGAAATGCTGACAAAGATTTGAAAGAGAAGAAAATTATTACAACGGTTGCATCCCATTTCCACAAAAAACATAGATCTAAGACCTCTGATTTCCGCTGTTTTGGGATACAGACAGTAACACTTGGAAACAGAGGGGGTGACACTGAACAACAACTTTTGCGAGCAGAGAGTCGTTGGATTTACCTTCTCAACTCTTTACAACCCTATGGATTAAATGAAAATAACAACTTTTTTACATATCTGTAAAGAATTCAACAGATATTAAAAATATATAATTATTTATCCAATAACATATATGTGTATATTTATACACATATATACATGTGCAGATATGTATCATACCTACAAGGAAACTGATATAACAATATTTCACTTCAAATCAAAAACTTGGGGGCCTTAATGACCCCTCACTTCATACTTTTTAATTCATTAATTTTTATTTTATTATTAATAAAAATTAATTTTTATCTTCTATTTTTATTATTTATTTTTCATTATTAGTCACTAATTACCTGTTATGGTAATATGAAATTTTGGGGTTTCACTACTAGCATGTTTTTTTTTGCCACACTGTGTCTTTGTGACATTTTTTGCACATTAATTCTCACAGTTTAAGATTTAACACATTACGCATACCGATTTAAGCATCACAGTATCAACTAACGCATCACATATTCCGATTTATTCATCAAAATCATTATTTATTATATAATAACACGTAACCACAAAAGGCACATCCTGCACTTTATTAAGACACACAATAATTAATTTAAAAACTTACACATTATCAATTTATTTATTTTTATATATATTTCCACTTTAAACTTTCCACCATCACAATAGGTGACATTTTAAATTTAAGTTATATATTAATTCTGTTATAATGGCACTTAGAGGCGTTCACGCTTTAAGAATTTATGTTTAATTTATAGGCTATCACGTCAACAAAATCTAACAATACTATCATCATCTTTGAACGTTACTTCAACTAAATATACAGAATCCACACAACTCAGTAATGTTTCAAAGATTTTATTGTAACTGTATGTATTATTCACAATATGTATCAATTATCTTCAAAGTAATTACACACTTATTTTGATGTTAAGTTTTCTTTTGTTTAACAATAATCCCATCTAAATGATATTTAATCCAATAATGTAACGATAGGGCTGCACTGTATGGTAACATTAATATACCTCTGCAGAATATACTCTTTTGCACACGTCCTGTCTTTGCATGATTCCTCCTTTATGACACTACAACACTGGAGGATCCTGATTGGCTGTGCGTAAACCAAGGAGGAGGAGCGAGACTCATAAATAGCCGTGTTGTCCGCGGCGCCCTGCCTTTTGATAAAGCCGGAAACCCGGCGAAACATGTCAAGGGAGGAGGGGGAGCTGATGGGAGCTCGTTGTGGTTTTTAAAGTCTATACTTGCTGGCACCATTTAGTGATAAGATAATACGTTGCTCGTTCTAAGATTTAGATACTATTTGGCGGCACAATAATGACAATACCTTAATATTTACTTAAGACTGCAATGAAGCAGTTAGTTAATCATTTTGTGTCCCATACTACTGATACTTAGTAGCGATAGCAATATGTAACTAAATCAGAAGACGCTGTTAGCTCTAAGACATGAATTCTTTGTGGTAATTCTGCGAGTAGTATAACATAATATCTACCTAAGTCTGCACTGAAGCAGCCAATATAGTACTGTATGTTTCATGTCAATGAGACTGAGCAGCGCAATATGTAAAATCGGCAGTGAAAGAATACCAATCAAAGCAGGCATTGGCTGTTTAATGTATTTTGTGAGCACTCCGGGCAAACAGTATTTAACTATATACAATATAAGAGTTATTATTGGGCTTATTTTTAGCTCTTAAAATATAATAATTTTATACTATCGTACCTGTTGTGCTACTAAAAACTGGGTCAATAAATCCGGGTCAAAGTTTGGGGAAATCCAGACATAGCTAAACTGGAAAGTTAACACCAAGCACTAAAACATTATCCCTTTGCCTCATACTACATCTCTTGAGTTACATAATTAATGCAAACTATACACAGTAATACCAGCATTAATTTATAACAAATATACAACTAAGGGAGTTTTTATGAAAATTATCTCCATATGATAAGTTACATCTATTTACTATATATAATCCCTGATATAGGGATTAGTGACATTATTGTAACAATTTCAACTAACTCTCATCAAGAACAATTAAATGTAACCACTATTTTAGAGTGATTTAATACTCTATTATATGAGATTATAATATATTATTTATAGGCATATGAGTGCTTCCCTACCTACTAGCTACTTACTCTAGCTTACTATAGACTGTAATTAGGTTATCAAATTCACTATTATAGGTGGAATACTTATTTGATTTAAAAACATAGCTGCTCCGCTCTTACGACTTTGCCTATGTGTTTAATACAGGCATTATTTTTATGAGGCCATTTGTAAAATTCCTGTAGCTATAATTTATCCCACCTTTGATGTATCATACATTATTTGGGTTACACACGAACCATTTATAAACTTATACTTGAGTCTGAAGACTCGCCAGAAACACGGGCCGTCAAGCTCCTCTCAGAGCTTGATAGATAGGCCCCATTATGTAATCCCCATATGACTTTTAATGAAGAAAACTAAAGCAGTATTGTCATTCTTTATTTTGCTTATTTTTACTATAAATTACCTCTGTTTATTTCACTAAATTCAAAGGGGCATGAATGTGTTCATCATATTTAAAGGGACAGTTTACTACAGAATTGTTATTGTTAAAAAGATAGATAATCCCTTTTATTAACCATTCCCCTGTTTTGCATAACCAACACGGTTTTATTAATATACTTTTTCCCTCTGTGATTACCTTGTAGGGTGATTACCTTGTAGCCTCTGCAGACTGCCCCCTTATTTCAGTTCTTTTGACAGACTTGCATTTAGCCAATCAGTGCCCTATCACTTGTAACTCCTTAGTTGTGGTCAAAATGTTATCTGTTTGGCACACATGAACTAACGCCCTCTAGCCGCGAAAAAATGGCAAACGCATTGAAATAGGGGGGGCGGCCTTCAAGAGCCTACTTAGGTTTGGCTTTCAACAAAGAATACCAAGAGAACATAGCAAATTAGATGATAAAAGGGAATTGGAAAGTTGTTTAAAATTGCATTCCCTATCTGAATCATGAAAGTTTAATTTTGACTAGACTGTCCCTTTAAGTATGGTGAACGTTTACTGACTTTGCAATGTTCTGTACAGTGATTGGTTAAATCAGAGCACAAGCTAATTTACATATGTATCTAATTAGCAACAGGAAGGATACAAGGCTTTTTGAGTGGTTTATTCCTCAACTACTCTTGGGGAATAAATTGTAAGGTTATGCTAACGTTTGCAATGCAGTGATATGTTAGTAGGGTTTCCAATTTTTATAGAAAAAAATACCGGCCATGATTATTAGCATATATTTGTATACATAATTATACAGCCTAATTTAAGAGCTAAAGTTGCTAGGGTTTACAACTAGATTCTAACACACTTAGAAGAGGTTTCCCTGTGATATAATCTCTATTTTTATATTTATTCTTCATTTTCAACATTGACTTGAGCTTTAAAAATACTGACTGTGACGATTTGTGCCTTTATGTATATACGTGTGTGTGTCTTTATGTATATATATGTGTGTGTGTCTATATGTATATATATATATATATATATATATATGTGTGTGTGTGTGTATATATGTATATATGTGTGTGTATATATATATGTGTATGTGTGTGTATATATGTATATAAGTGTGTGTGTGTGTATATGTATATATATATGTGTGTGTATATGTATATATGTATATATATATATATGTGTGTGTGTGTGTGTGTGTATATGTATATATGTGTGTGTGTATATGTATATACATGTGTATGTGTGTGTATATATGTATATATGTGTGTGTGTCTATATGTATATATATATATGTGTGTGTGTGTGTGTGTATATATGTATATATGTGTGTGTGTGTCTATATGTATATATATATATATATATATATATATATATATATGTGTGTGTGTATATGTATATATATATATATATATGTGTGTGTGTGTGTGTGTGTATATGTATATATATATGTGTATGTGTGTGTCTATATGTATATATATATATATATATATATATATATATGTGTGTATATGTATATATGTATATATATATATATGTGTGTGTGTCTATATATATATATATATATATATGTGTGTGTGTCTATATGTATATATATATATATATGTGTATGTGTGTGTCTACATGTATATATATATATATGTGTGTGTGCATATGTATATATATATGTGTGTGTCTATATGTATATATATATATGTGTGTGTGTGTGTATATGTATATATATGTGTGTGTGTGTGTGTGTGTGTGTGTGTATAAATTAATTAATTTAATTAACTGGTTAGTTAAATAATTAAAACAATGATTGTTTGTCCATTAAGGAGAAGGTGTAAATATATTTGTAGTAGAGTTAGTCATTCAATTTCTTTTACTCCACTTAACAAACTGCTAAAAACCTAGATACACAATTCTACATATTACAAACTCATTCTGTTTTGTCCTTTACTTGACCTGTATGACGAGCCACAGATGCTGTAAGGTTATAGAGAAAAATTACACAAAAGGCCTAGGGTTTTAAAAGTACATGGAACCTACAATTGTTCAGATACAGCATATCATTTTAAACAACTTTCCAATTTACTTCTATTATTATATATATTATTATATATCTTTGGTATGCTTTGTTGAAGGAGCGTTAATGCACTACTGGGAGCTAGCTGAACACATAAGGTCAGCCAAGACAAGAGGCATGTATGTTCAGCCACAAATCAGAAGCTAGCTCCCAGTAGTGCTACCTAGCATACCTCGATATTCTTTTTTAACAATGGATAGCAAGAGAATGAAGCAAACTAGATAATAGAAGTAAACTGGAAAGCTTTTTAAGATCACATTAACACTTTTTTGGGGGGTTTCATGTCCCTTTAAGGAATCAGAAGGGACAAGTTATGCATCTGTAAACCTAACACGAGTGTGATGAGCCTTTTCTTTCATGTAAATGGCAAGAGTCCATGAGCTAGTGACATATGGGATATACATTCCTACCAGGAGGGGGCAAAGTTTCCCAATTCTCAAAATAACTATAAATACACCCCCACCTCACTCATACTTCAGTTTTACAAACTTTGCCTCCTATGGAGGCGGTGAAGTAAGTTTGTGCTTGATTTTAATGATTTCTTCTATGATAAGCGCTTCTAAGCATTCTGAAGCCCAATTCCTCTCAAAGTACAGTGTTGGTCAGAGGGATGTGAGGAGAGTATTGCCTGTTGATTATTATGGTTTCACTCATGGGAAATCTTTTCAAGGGCTCTCTGTTATCGGTCGTAGGGATTCATCTCCTACCTCCCTTTTCAGAGCGACGATATACTCTTATACCATTACCTATCCTGATAGTTTTCAGTGCTGGTTTGGCTATCTGCTATATATGGATGGGTGTCTTTCGGTAAGTATGTATCATTATTTAAGACACTCTCAGCTATGTTTGGCGCTTTATGTATTAATACAAAGTTTTAAATATATATATTTACTTATATTTGCCATGAGTCAGGTCTATGTGTATTTCCCTTTGCAGTTTAACAGTTTCAGTATGAGAATCATGTTTAAGGAAGAGGTTTTTTTTAAAATATAAATTTTTTCTTACCTGGGGTTTAGTCTTTTTTTCCAATTTGACTTGTTTTTACTTTAATTCGCGGGCAAATCTAGGCTCGCGAGGGCGCAAGATGCTGTTATTTATTGCGCCATTTTGGTGCAAAAATTTTGGGCTGCAAATTTGCGTCTATAGTGTCGCAAGTTTCAGCATTTTCTGCGTCTTGACGTTAGTTTGTTTGGTGCAAAGTCGCACTTGTTATGACGCAAGTTGCATAATTTCCGGATATTGTTTGGAGGCAAAAAAAATATAACTTTGCATTGTGCGTCATACTTGGCGTTAAAATATTTTTTTTTTTTTTTTTTTTTTTTTTTTTTTTTTTATAAATTTTTTATTGAGGTTGTGGAAAAAAACAATACAACTTATGCATGGTGATAAACCAAAAATAACATAGATATAGTATATCACAAGTTTCCATGTAGTCAAGCAAGAATTACATTGGAAGGAATGTTCGCCTGAAAATTGGAACCTCATTTTCGTTATTACACAAACAATGGGTACTTTGAGGTTATGGAAAAGACAATACATCTGATACATGGTGATAAACCATAAACAGCACAAATATAATACTTCATAATAAAATGGTTTCCATGTTGAAAAGCAAGATTCACAATGGAAGAAGTACTGGACTAAAGGTTGGAACCTCATTTACCCTATTACTCATACAGTAGATATTTTAGATGGTTCTAGTGATAGAATAGATTATCAAGAGATATTAATATATACTTAAGATGGTCATATTGATAGAGTAGATTGTCAAGATATATTTCAACAAATGTCGCTCCCTATTATATAATGCGATATGAGAAGTAAATATGGTTAAATCTTTCAAGTGCGGTATGTACAAGATAAACCGCGTAGTTAGAACTCCCATGTAGGGAGGTATATTCCAAGAGGGTAATAGTGTGTGGGGGGGGGGGGGATTTAAATGCAGTAATTGGACTTATGACGAATAAAATATACACAATAATATCCATATCTGCAATAATTATGGTAAAGACGCTGAATGAAGATGAGGTAATAAAGCACTGCATCCTGGTGAGGAGTACATTATTTGCGAGAAACAAGACTTTATGTCTATGAGGAGAATTAGAAGGGCATAAATTAGAGCTATATTCTATATACTAAAGCCTAGGAATTCAATATGGAACCACTAGGGAGAGCCATAGAGCATTCTCAATAATTATGGAGGTGAGACGCTGTGCAACTAGATGTGAATGCAGGGCCAGCCTGCGCTAGGGGTTATGACAACCAAGGGGAACCGGGATCTGAGCATAGAAAAGGCTATAAGTAACAGTGTAATTAAAGCACTCCCAAGCATATACTCTGGCATAAGTAATCTCAAAATCGTCTGAATTTGTCAAGGGCATATATCAACTAAGGATATATTATTAGGAATAAAACTGCAGTCTCAGTACATAGTGAAGGGCTGGAACATTGCTTATGGGTTGCAGATGTCATTATGCTGCACCGCTATATTCAAAACTAATCTATGGGGTTATCTATTTGATGAATATAACATCCCGCCGCCCCGGCCGCTGGCGGCAAGAAGCCACACACACCAATAGCACAATGAGGCAATACTCAGCATGAGGGCCTGCAAATATGGAAAAACCATGCAGTGAGACATTGAAATTTAGTTATACGTATAGTGAGTGCAGACAAAAAGGGGCCTATATATGATATATCGCAGTATATGAACATTGTCATTAACCTGTAAAACAAACTAGTTAGAGTTGCTTAGCGTTCAACTAAGTTATGAAAAATATAGTAAAACCCATTTTATGTGAAACTGGGAAGGCATCCCCTAAGATAAGTTCTAGTGATCATTTGCATTAATAACTCTAAATTAATACTATGTTCAACAATGTCGCTTAATTACCTATATAGCTCTCAGGTGCCATACACTTATAATAGGCAATGGGGCGCGCATAGTTCTACATCTGTGCAGAAGGGAAGAGTGAATTCCTAAGCCTAGGGAGCAGGGAAGGTATAAACAACATCAACTCTCAAACACAAAAGGGCAAAATCAGTATAGTCTATCCTGAACTGTAATTTTTATCAGAGATAAGCTCACAAGCTATGGTAGCTACGTGTAGGGGACAACAAATCGATGTAATAGTGTCCGGTTTAGTGTGTAGCTCCTTGGAGCGCAAAACCTACTAAAGTCCAGATCATCCTGCTTCATAATAGTTCAGATTCGCATTAGAGCCATAATCCGCTCCGGTTATGCACTGCTGTAGGGAATCAGTCCGGTCGTCTCTGCACTGATCTGACGTCGGGAAAGATATGGGAGAAGTGCCGGGGTTAATACCCACATTTGTATAGCTCCCGGAGAGGTATAGCGGGAAACGGGCTGTGAGTGAGTCTATAATGATATTTAGACCAGCCGCGAGGCTGAAGTACCTGTGGGCTCGGCTTGATTCTTTGCGTAGCTTCTTCCTCCTTTTTACAAAGAGAGACGACTTTGGTTCTAGCTGGGGGGGACACAGTGTATTAGGTGACTGGCTCACTGCAGGAACATTTAAGGCTCTCTCTGAAGTGTCAATTATGTTAGTCAAGATAGAAGTGCTCACCGCCTCAAGCTGGGCTGTTCCGGTAGTCATACAGCAATGAACTTCTGTTAACGATGACCTCTTTAAACTGCTATAGAGCGCATCCAGCAGCGGTTCTTGTGATATGAAAATAGAGTGTAGCCCTCTGCCAGCTTCCCGTCTCCCAAGCTCATGTTTAGTGTAGGACAATGGGAGAGATCTCTGTACAGATATTAAAGATGGCGGCTGTTGCGTGGTGGTAATTAGATCTGCAATGCCCTTCTCCTCACAGACAGTTAGACCGGTCGAAGTGGTAGTATAGATAGTGGCAGGTCTAAAAGCCTCAGCTACTGCTTCCAAAAGAGAGTTATTATGCCGGACCAATAAATCTTGCAGTTGAGATAGAAGGAGCGCAGCCATGTTTTCATGCACCCGGCACTCCCCAGGGAAGTAAAGGGCTAAAGGTGAAAAAGTTTAGATGTATAACGCTGCAGTGTTCCTCCACCTGTGTTCAGAAGGTAGTCTGCAATATAAGTCTCCAATATAGGGACATAGAATGGTGTTTATCAATGATAAAATTTAGTAAGATCGAGGTAAATATTAGGAGCTCTTGAGGTGTGCGTCCTACTCCTATGGTAGTTGGCTCCGCCCCCCAAAATATTTTTTTAGTTATATTACCCCACTTCCTTTATGCTCCCTGCTCTCTTTTCATTTTAGAGGGCTATGGTGTTTGCTTTTCTGCTTATTTAGTATATGCATTTTTTCCCATTCCTGAAACTGCTATATGAGGAAATTTGATATTTTGTTTAAATGTTATTTTTTCTTTTACATTTTGCAAGATGTGTCAGTTTAATCCTGTCTCAGAAGCTACTGTAGTAACCATGCTGCCTGAACACAATTCTACCAAAGCTAAGTGTATCTGTTGTAAGCAAGCTGAGATTTTATCTCCGGCAATATTATGTAACAGTTGTCATGATAAGCTTTTGCATGCCAATAATGTTTCTATTAGTACTAGTACAGCATCTCTTGTTCCCTCAACATCTAATGTATATGATATCCCTGTTGATATGAAAAATGATATTGTTGATGCAATACAGAATGCTATTCCACCTTCTAATAAACGTAAAAGGTCTTTTAAAACTTCTTATAAAACTGATGAAATTTGTGATGACCCACAACATACTGAAATATCCTCCTCTAAAGAGGATCTCTCTGCTTCAGAAGATCCTACTTCAGACATTGAAATTGATAAATCTTCTTATCTTTTTAAGATTTAATATATTCGGTCTTTGTTGAAAGAGGTATTGGTTACTTTGGGTATTGAGGAGTTTGATCCTCTTGATAACAAAACCAGTAAACATTTAAATTCTGTTTTTAAACTTTCTGTGATTACTCCTGAGGTTTTTCCTGTTCCAGATGCGGTTTCTGATGTGATTGCTAAAGAATGGTCTAAGCCTGGTGCTTCTTTTAATCCTTCTTCTAGGTTTAAGAAGGTCTATCCTTTACCAGTGGCTAATTTGGAGTTTTGGGAAAAAGTCCCTAAGGTTGATGGGGCTTGTGACGGATCCCCGGCTACCCCTGCTGGGTAGCTCCGCCAAATGGGCCCTTCATCTGCCTGGAACAAGCTGCTATGTAGCCCAGGAAAGTGATTCCTATTTAGCCCAGGAAAGTGATTCTAGCAGGAGCCCACCTAAATGACTAAACAGACTAGCATTCAGGTGAAAAAAGAGAACTGCCTTTATTGGGACAAACACACATCTTGATATAACAGGGAGACAATGCCACAGTTTTCCCGCCATTCCCGCCCCTCCAGACTGACCGGCGCCTCCATAGCAAACATAGTCCCACAGAATCCCAGGACACAGTGGTGACGGTTTTGGGGTGATCCCGGGGGAGCGGCGGCACGTCGTGATTGGGGACCGGAGATACAGCCCGTTGAAGTTATGGGGGTAGGGGTGTCCAAAACCCCCGGTTCTCAAAGCAGCTCCCCTCCAGTAATTCCCCCACCTCTTGTCCTCCCTAGGGGCTACTAATCCCCAAAAGAGCGGAGCTCTGGGGCACATGGTTGCTGGAGCGACCAGGGGTAAATTTAGCGGGTGTCCTGCTGTCCTGTGACCGACCGAGAGTTCCAGGAGCCCGGAGAGCCTAAGAGGGGTTAGACGGGTATCCGTGGTGAGGCAGCCAACCGGGAGTTCCAGGGGCCCGGCCAGCCTAGGAGGGTTTTCCTGGTCATACACCAGCTTTTCACAAGACAAGCAAACCAAAGCTTCCAGGGGTTGTGATTGCTCTGAGGAGCCCAAAACCACTGAGAAACAACAGGGGTGAGGTTATAGGGGGTAGGGGTTTAACCCTTGCAGCCTGGTATCCGTGACAGGGCTATTTCTACTCTTGCCAAACATACTACTATTCCTATGGAAGATAGTACTTATTTTAAGGATCCTTTAGAAAGGAAGATTGAATCTTATCTAAGGAAAACTTATTTACATTCCGGCTATATTCTCAGGCCTGTCATTTCTATGGCTGATGTTGCGGCTGCACCAACTATTTGGTTGGATAGCTTAGCACACCAGGAAACAGATCCTGATTTCTCTAGCATTGTTCATTTGCTTAAACATACTAATCATTTTATCTGTGATGCTTTTTTTTATATCATCACAATTAATGTTAAATCTATGTCTTTAGCTATTCTGGCTAGAAGAGCTTTATGGCTTAAATTATGGAATGCTGACATGGTATCTAAATCTAGATGACTATATCTATCTTTCCAGGGTTATATTTTATTTGGTTCTCAGTTGGACTCTATTATTTCCACTATCACTGGGGGGGAAGGAGTTTTTTTGCCCCAAGATAAAAAGTCTAAGGGTAAATCTAAAGCTTCTAATCAGTTTTGTTCCTTTCGTCAGATTAGAGAACAGAAAACCATTTCTTTCCCTAAGGACTCTGGCTCCAATTGGAAGCCATTTTCAAGTTGGAATAAATCCAAACCTTATAAGAAACCAAAGCCAGCCCCCAAGACTGCATGAAGGTGCAGCCCTCAATCCAGTTCAACTGGTGGGGGGCAGATTGAAATTATTTCAAAATATTTGGGCAGATTCTGATCAGAATCAGTGGATTCAGAGCATTGTTTCTCAAGGGTGTAGAATAGGTTTCAGAATAAGACCTCCTGTGAGAATATTCTTTCTCATGTTCTAGCAAATCCTGTGAAAGCTCAGACTTTTCTAAAGTGTGTTTCAGATCTGGAGCTTTAAGGGGTGATTATACCAGTTCCACTTCAGGAACAGGGTCTGGGTTTTTATTCAAATATATTCATTGTCCCAAAGAAAGAAAATTCATTCAGACCAGTTCTGGATCTGACGTTTTTGAATTGTTTTGTAAGGGTCCCAACTTTCAAGATGGTGACTATAAGGACTATTCTGCTTTTTGTTCAGCAAGGTCAATACATGTCCTTAATAGGCTTACAGGACGCTTATCTTCATATTCTGATTCATCCAGATCACTATAGGTTTCTGAGATTCTATTTTCTAGACAAGCATTACCAATTTGTTGCTCTTCCATTTGGTCTAGCGACAGCTCCAAGAATCTTTTTGAAGGTTCTCGGTGCCCTTCTATCTGTAATCAGAGAGCAGGGTATTGCTGTGTTTCCTTATTTGGATGATATCTTGGTACTGGCTCAATCTTTTCATTCTGCAGAATCTCACACAAATCAACTAGTGTTGTCTCTTCAAAGACATGGTTGGAGGATCAATTTACCAAAGAGTTTCTTGATTCCTCAGAAAAGGGTCACCTTTTTAGATTTCCAGATAGATTCAGTGTCCATGACTCAGTCTTCAACAGACAAGAGATGAATGAAATTAGTTTCCGCCTGCCGAAACCTTCAGTCTCGATCATTTCCTTCAGTGGCTATGTGTATGGAAGTTTTAGGTCTCATGACTGCAGCATCGGACGCGATCCCCTTTGTTCCTTTTCATATGAGACCTCTGCAGCTTTGCATGCTGAATCAATGATGCAGGGATTATACTCAGATATCAAAATTGATATACTTAAATCCCGACATTCAACTCTCTCTGTCCTGGTGTTTGGACCATCATCGAATCATTCAAGGGGCCTCCTTTGTTCATCCTTCCTGGAATGTGATCTCAACAGATGCAAGTCTCACAGGTTGGGAAGCTGTCTGGGGGTCTCTGACAGCACAAGGGGTTTGGAAACCTTAAGAGGTGAGGTTACCAATCAATATTTTAGAACTCCGTGCTATCTTCAGAGCTCTTTAGGCTTAGCCTCTATTAAAGAGAGAACTTTTCATTCACTTTCAGACAGACAATATCACAACTGTGGCATATGTCAATGATCAGGGAGGGACTCGCAGTCCTTTAGCAATGAAAGAAGTATCACAGATACTTTCTTGGGCGGAATCCAACTTTTGTCTAATTTCTGTGATTCATATCCCAGGTGTAGACAATTGGGAAGTGGATTATCTCAGCCGTCAGACTGCATCCGGGGGAGTGGTCTCTCCATCCATATGTGTTTTTTCAGATTGTACAGATGTGGTGTCTGCCAGAAATAGATCTGATGGCTTCCCATCTCAACAGGAAACTTCCCAGATACCTTTCCAGGTCCAGGGATCTTCAGGTGGAGATTGTGGATGCGTTAACAGTTCCTTGGTCTTACCAACTTGCTTATATTTTTCCACCTCTAGTTCTTCTTCCAAGGGTGATCTCCAAGATCATAATGGAACAATCGCATGTGTTTCTGATAGCACCAGCATGGCCTCACAGGTTTTGGTATGCGGATTTTGTCCAGATGTCCAGTTGCCAGCCTTGGCCACTTCCTTTACGTCCAGACCTTCTGTCTCAAGGGCCATTTTTCTATCAGGATCTCAAATCGCTAAATTTGAAGGTATGGAAATTGAACGTGTATTGCTTAGTCATAGAGGTTTCTCTGACTCAGTGATTAATACTATGTTGCAGGCTTGTAAGTCTTTTTCTAGGAAGATTTGTTATTGGGTTTGGAAAATCTATATTTCATGGTGTTCTCATAAATTCTCTTGGCATTCTTTTAGAATTCCTAGAATTTTACAGTTTCTTCAGGATGGTTTGGATAAAGGTTTGTCTGCAAGTATTTTGAAGGGACAAATCTCTGCTCTTTCTGTTTTATTTCATATAAAGATTTCTAAACTTCCTGATATTTACAGTTTTGTTCAGGCTTTGGTCTGTATCAAGCCTGTTATTAAGTCTATTTCTCCTTCATGGAGTCTTAATTAGGTTTTGAAGGTTTTACAGGCTCCTCATTTTGAGCCTATGCATTCTTTGGATATTAAATTACTTTCTTGGAAAGTATTGTTCCTTTTGGCTATCTCTTCTGCTAGAAGAGTTTCTAAATTATCTGCTCTCTCATGTGAGTCTCCTTTTCTGATTTTCCATAAGGATAAAGCTGTTTTGCGGACTTCATTTAAATTTCTTTCTAAGGTTGTGAATTCTAACAACATTAGTAGGGAAATTGTTGTTACTTCCTTGTGTCCGAATCCTAAGAATTTGCTTGAAAGATCGTTACACTCTTTGGATGGGCTTTGAAATACTATGTTGAGGCTACTAAGGATTTCAGGAAGACTTCTAGACTATTTTTTATCTTTTCTGGTTCTAGGAAAGGTCAGAAAGCCTCTGCCATTTCTTTGGCATCTTGGTTAAAGCTTTTGATTCACAACGCTTATTTGGAGGCGGGACAGTCTCCGTCTCAGAGATTTATAGCTCATTCTACTAGCTCAGTTGCCACTTCTTGTGCTTTTAAGAATGAAGCTTCAGTTGATCAGATTTGCAAAGCAGCAACTTGGTCTTCTTTGCATACATTTACAAAATGTTACCATTTTGATGTATTTGCTTCTTCAGAAGAAGTATTTGGTAGAAAAGTTCTTCAGGCAGCTGTCTCAGTTTGATTCTTCTGTTTATAAGAACTTATTTTGTGGATTTAATTTCTCAGCGGAAATAGCTGTTATTATTTTATCCTTCCCTCTCTAGTGACTCTTCTGTGGACTTCCACATCTTGGGTATTTTATCCCATACGTCACTGGCTCATGGACTCTTGCCATTTACATGAAAGAAAATATAATTTATGTAAGAACTTATCTGATAAATTAATTTCTTTCATAATGGCAAGAGTCCATGAGGCCCACCCTGTTTTTGGTGGTTATATTTTTTAGTATAAAAGCACAATGTTATTTTCCAGTTCCTCTTTTTTTGTATGCTTTTTTATTTCTTTTTACACCTCACTACTTGGCTATGCGTTAAACTAAAGTATGTGTGTGGTGGGAGGTGTATTTATAGGCATTTTGAGGTTTGGGAAACTTTGCCCCGTCCTTGTAGGATTGTATATCCCATACGTCACTAGCTCATGGACTCTTGCCATTATGAAAGAAATTAATTTATCAGGCAAGTTCTTACATAAATTATGTTTTTCCTCTTCTATCTATTTGCTTTTAAAGACCAGTAAATACAGTAGATTTGTATACCCAACCAATCCATGATAAAAAAGACTATGTTATAGCACTTAGTCTGATCTTCAAATGAATAGTAGATAATTTTCTGACAAATTTCAAAGTTAAAGGTATAGTAAACACCAAAAATGTTATTACTGTAATTAAAAAGATAGATAATCCCTTTATTTACCATTCCCCAGTTTTGCATAACCAACACTGTTATAGAAATATACTTTTTACCTCTGTAATTACCTTGTATCTAAGCTTCTGCTGTCTGCCTCCTTATCTCAGATCTTTTGACAGACTTGAGGTCAAATTAGAGGCGGCCCTCAAGGCTTAGAAATGATCATATGAGCCTACCTAATATTAGCCTTCAACAGCAAAAAACTAAGCAAATTTGATGATAAAAGTAAATTAGAAAGTTATTTAAAATGACATGCCCTACCTAGAAGCTCCCAATTTAGTACTGTTGATAAGATTAGTCTGGGACACCGACTGAAAGGGGCTGAGAGCAGAACCTTCCCCCTCCCCCTGAATATGGAAAGACCTATTATACAAACAGAAGCAGTCTGAAGTCTGTGTACATCAGTATGAATCTAAAACTTTGGGGCTTTGTTAAGCGTCTGAAAATCAGCACAATGTTATTTAAAAATAAGCAAAATTTTACATTTTTACAACAACACACCCAGATTGGCTATATAAATGGATCATCTGCAAAACATTTATGCAAAGAAAAATCTAAAGTACAATGTCACTAACTCATTTTATTGTGATAATTTAAAAAAAATCACCTCCCTATATCCTCTTCATCTCTCCTTTTTTACTTCCTTATTGCACAACAGAGCAGAGCTGGAATGATTGGTGCTAGCAGCTACGTGTGCATATGTGTGTCAGTCACCTCACATGACATACTCTCAGTCTGCAGCATGCACCCAGCCTCACATCTCAACTCCCATCACAACTTCTGCCAGGAAGCGGTTTCCATGGAGACACTAATCTTTATCCTCTTTGCCTGCTAAGCAATCTGGCACGTGGGTCACCTAGCCCCCCCCCCCCCCCCCCCTAAGCTATAAGAAATAAAAAGAATGGTTTTATGCAAGTTTACTGTAGGTCCTGCACTCAGCTTTGCATATGTGTGTAGCACTATTGGTATCAGACAGTAGCAAATACCAGGAGTAGCCAGCAATGGTGGGAGGAAAAGAATACTGAGGATTCAGATACTGGTTTCTGCACACTGGGATTTACTGGGCTTTATTCTGTGCTGTGTTTAAGATTTGCATAGCAATTCCCTTAAGCCTCTTTGCTGTTGGAATTGCCTGGCTTGAGGATTTTCAACACCTACATTTCACAATCCCATCTCTCTATATCTTCCATCTACATAGATTTTGTTTTATTCCAGTTCCCATCTTCTGATATAACCTCCAGCCCTACTGTTTTCCTGCTTGTTATCTGCATTCAGATTGCTCTTATATTTTTTTCTCTTAACAGTTTTAATTTTTCATCTTCAATGTATTCACAGCTAGATATGTGCAGCTACTGTCTTTGGAAAAAGTAACAGAAAATCTTCCAGAACAGTGAAAATGTATATAGTGGCATATTGCTGTAATATAGGAGTGAATGTTTAAAGTGCCCCTTCCTGGTTTTGCCTGGTTGTTGTCTGTGTGGGCTGCTAGTTAGTGCAGGTTAGTGTACAATTTGTAGTATTAGCACAGGTAAGAATCATGCATCCGTAGGGCAGTATGACTAATAGTTACTTCACACAGGGGTATTATTATTGCAAGAAGGGACATTGTGGGTTAGTAGATTAGCAGTGCAGTATTACTCTACACTAGGACATTATTATTAAGCAGGAATCCAAAAATTATTACTCCCAGACCATTATAGTGCAAAGTCAATCATTGGGTTTATTGGTACAAACCAACAGCAAAGTTAGAATCACTGGCAGAAAGACCTGACATGTTTCGCACAAACACACTTGAGCTTCATCAGAGAGGAGGTATGTTACTACACGGATCTCCCTTGTACTGTTAAAGAGGACTTTACTATACAGTGGGACTAAATCAATAGTTTGTTTAACCTTACTGCGAATATCAAAAGGAGAAGGTTTACATTTATAAGTGGACTACGAACTTCTCTTATAAACTTTATACTGGTGGACTAGTTCATACATTGGGGTAATTTGGTGAGAGAGAACACCGCCTACCTGTATATTTGTTTCATTATTACTAAGGGCTGGTCACTGGGTGGTGCAGGCTTGTGCATTAGTAATATGATTAACTGTTACATCACAGTGGGGTATTATTACTGTAGGAGAGGACATAGGCTGGCAATTAGTATACTGTTACTTGACACTGAGGTATAATTAATGCAGATTTGGACATGATGCACATAGGCCGGTAATTAGTATACTGTTACTTTACACTGGGGTATTATTACTGTTACTTATTATTACAGCAAGATGGAGCATGGAGTATCTAGACTGGTGCATTAATATTGTAAGATCAGGCACCTAGATAGGTTGGTGAATTAATAGTGCATAAAGGCATATGGTTACTTCACTCTGGGGCATTATTACTGCAAGATCAGGCATGGGGCATGTAGGCTGGTGAATTAGTAGTGCAGTATGCCATATAGTTACCTCACTCTGGGGCATTATTACTGCAATTTCAGGCATGGTGCATGTAGGGTGGTGAATTAGTAGTGCAGTATGACATATTGTTACCTCACTCTGGGGCATCATTACTGCAAGATCAGGCATGGTGCATGTAGGCTGGTGAATTAGTAGTGCAGTATGCCATATAGTTACCTCACTCTGGGGCATGATTACTGCAAGATCAGGCATGGGGCATGTAGGCTAGCGAGTAAGTAGTGCAGTATGCCATATAATTACCTCACTTTGGGGCATCTTTACTGCAAGATTAGGCATGGGGCATGTAGGCTGGTGAATTGGTAGTGCAGTATGCCATATAGTTACCTCACTCTGGAGTATTATTACTGCAAGATCGGGCATGGGGCATGTAGGCTTGTGAATTAGTAGTGCAGTATGCCATATACTTACCTCACTCTGGGAAATCATTACTGGAAGATCAGGCATGGGGCACGTAGGCTGGTGAATTAGTAGTGCAGTATGCCATATAGTTACCTCACTCTGGGAAATCATTACTGGAAGATCAGGCATGGGGCACGTAGGTTAGTGAATTAGTAGTGCAGTATGCCATATAGCAAAATCAACAATGGTTTCTTCCTGATAATTAAGAGGAAAATCTGGACAGTAGTGTGAGATATTTTGAAGGTTCATGCTGGTGTATATAATCTTTTAATGCAGGTGATTGTGGCAAAAGATTTTGAAAGCCTGGTTACTCTGCAGCATTATAGTTTCAGAATTTGTATGGGCTGGGCTGGAGGGGGTGTGGCTAGGCTGGAGGGGCGGGGCTGGGTCGGTCTATACAAATTTCCAGGGTCGATCTGATTTCCCAGTGCAGCCCTGTCAGTCTGGGGCATTATTACTGCAAGATTGGGCATGTAGGCTGGTGAATTAGTAGTGCTGTATGCCATATAGTTACCTCACTCTGGGGCAAGAATACTGCAAGATCAGGCATGGGGCATGTAGGCTGGTGAATTAGTAGTGCTGTATCCCATATAGTTACCTCACTCTGAGGCAAGAATACTGCAAGATCAGGCATGGGGCATGTAGGCTGGTGAATTAGTAGTGCTGTATCCCATATAGTTACCTCACTCTGAGGCAAGAATACTGCAAGATCAGGCATGGGGCATGTAGGCTGGTGAATTAGTAGTGCTGTATCCCATATAGTTACCTCACTCTGAGGCAAGAATACTGCAAGATCAGGCATGGGGCATGTAGGCTGGTGAATTAGTAGTGCTGTATCCCATATAGTTACCTCACTCTGAGGCAAGAATACTGCAAGATCAGGCATGGGGCATGTAGGCTGGTGAATTAGTAGTGCTGTATCCCATATAGTTACCTCACTCTGAGGCAAGAATACTGCAAGATCAGGCATGGGGCATGTAGGCTGGTGAATTAGTAGTGCAGTAAGGCATATTGTTACTTCATGTGAACGAGGAAAAGGGAGAGAGGGGAATAGAGAATGGCACTACTAAATGATGACCCAATTGATAAAATTGCTAGAATTTACTAAGGGAGTGGGTGCTGTATACTGGTATATTAGAGCAAAACGGATAGTGGTGTGACCAACTACAAAGGTGTATACTAAATAGCACTCCTCATCATTTATACCACTGGTAATAAAGATCTGTGTCTTTACTTATACACTGTATGTCATGTGTATTTATTATCATATACACTTATAAAAGACAGGAATGTCCCTAGTTATGGAACACAGAAAGGTTAAAAGGTAAACTTTATTGGTAATTAAAAAAAAAAAAAATGGGGAAAACGCACAGTAAAAACAGATAGCGAAAACACAATAATTAGGCACCGAAAAGATCAGTACTGTAATATCCCAAATAAAGGTCCAATGTGGATACTATAGGTTGAGAGTCACCCTAAGATGGTATAAAGATGAAATAGTTCTTCCAATTCGGGGAGATAAATCGTTAGAAAAAAGGTGACTCAATAAGTTCATAGGTAGTGCTGTTGATAATTTTCTGGACTATGCATAAATATTTTATGTAAGTTACTCTGAAGTGAAATACTCCTTATAAAATATAGTTGCAAGGGTGAACATCTATTGATATTCCACTATAATATGTAAAAAGCAACTAATGAAAGGGGGTTATTAAGTGTCAAAATAATTTATACGTTTATACCTCCTTATATTTGTATTATGGAAAAGTTTGTACCTAATAGCTAGATTAGCCGATTATAAACCAGCACAGTGGAGTACAAAGTATAATTGTGGATTGAATCACTTTCGCAATTAAAGCGTTAATACCCCTGTCAGTCATTATGAATCTATGGTAATGATATCTTGTATATTGCAACTGGTGCAAATAGTGTGGAAATGGCAGAGATTACAAATGTGCCGGGAGCTAAAAGTAACAGATTCGTGTCCGGTAAGATACCCACACAAGACACGCAACATATAAGGTTTTCAAATGGATGTTTCTAATAGTATTGGTCACTGCTTTTGTAATTTCCTGAAAGTTGATACAGCATATACGTTCTTAATGCTAAATGGTTTCAATAAATGTATCAAAAATATCAGTTCATTTATTTATTCAGGAGATACGAAACTGAAGATATTTATGTCCTCAGATAGTAAAAAAGCACTAAAGTATAGCTAGATATACAGAAAAGCGCTAAACTTAAATCATTCCACAATTGGAGTTATTGAAATAGTAATTTCCCCACTAGGTTACAAAACAAAACCAAGTAAATATAATTGTAGTAACGGACCGTTTAGAATACAGCACTATAGGCTGACTGCCCCCTTATTTCAGTTCTTTTGACAGACTGGCGTTTTTTTCTGTTTGAGAGTCACCCTAAGATGGTATAAAGATTAAATAGTTCTCCCAATTCGGGGAGATAAATCGTTAGAAAAAAGGTGACTCAATAAGTTCATAGGTAGTGATGTTGATAATTTTCACACTATGCATACCGGTAAATATTTTATGTAAGTGAAATACTCCTTATAAAATATATAGTTGCAAGTGTGAACATCTATTGATATTCCACTATAGTATATAAAAAGCAACTGATGAAAGGGGGTTATTAAGTGTTGAAATAATTTATATGTTTATAAATTATAAAGATTGAGCACTGACTGGCATTTTAGCCAATCAGTGCTCACTCCTAGGTCACTTCACGTGCATAAGCTCAATGTTATCTATATGAAACACATGAACTAATGCCCTCTAGTGGTCAAAATGCATTCAGATTAGAGGCAGTCTTCAAAGTCTAAGAAATTAGCATATGAACCTCTTAGGTTTAGCTTTCAACTAAGAATACCAAGAGAATAAAGCAAAATTGGTGATAAAAGTAAATTGGGAAGTCATTTAAAATTACATGCCCTATTTAAATCATGAAAGTTTTTTTGGGACTTGACTGTCTCTTTAAATATTAGTAGTTAGTACAGGCTGGTGCATGGTTAGTACGGGCTGGAGTACGGTTAGTACGGGCTGGAGTACGGTTAGTACAGGCTAATGCACGATTAGTACAGGCTGGTGTATGGTTAGTACAGGCTGGTGTATGGTTAGTACATGCTGGTGTACGGTTAGTACATGCTGGTGTATGGTTAGTACAGGCTGGTGTACGGTTAGTACAGGCTGTTGCATGGTTAGTACAGGCTGGAGTACATTTAGTACAGGCTGGAGTACGGTTAGTACAGGCTGGTGCACAGTTAGTACAGGCTGGTGCACGGTTAGTACAGGCTGGTGCATGGTTAGTACAGGCTGGTGCAAGGTTAGTACGGACTGCTGCATGGTTAGTACAGGCTGGTGCATGGTTAGTACAGGCTGGTGCATGGTTAGTACAGGCTGGTGCATGGTTAGTACAGACTGATGCATGGTTAGTACAGACTGATGCATGGTTAGTACAGGCTGGTGCATGGTTAGTACAGACTGATGCATGGTTAGTACAGGCTGGTGCATGGTTAGTACAGGCTGGTGCATGGTTAGTACAGGTTGGTGCATGGTTAGTATGGACTGATGCATGGTTAGTATGGACTGATGCATGGTTAGTACACGCTGGTGCACGGTTAATACGGACTGATGCATGGTTAGACCAGGCTGGAGTACGGTTAGTACAGGCTGGAGTACGGTTAGTACAGGCTGGTGTATGGTTAGTACAGGCTGGTGCACAATTGGTACAGGCTGGTGCACGGTTATTACAGGCTGGTGTATGGTTAGTACAAGCTGGTGCACAATTAGTACAGGCTGGTGCATGGTTAGTACAGACTGGAGTACGGTTAGTACAGGCTGGTGCATGGTTAGTACAGACTGGAGTACGGTTAGTACAGGCTGGTGCATGGTTAGTACAGGCTGGTGTATGGTTAGAATCAAAATAATGGAAAACAGCACACCAATTTTCCTCTTTCAGTGGGGCACGGAGTAACAGACTTGCCAAGTCTCACCAAAGTCCATGAATTTCAAGAAAACTCCAGCCACCAATTTCTTTAAAAGACCTTTATTCTTTTGTCATGGGTCCCATTGATATACAACGTTTCAAGCCAGTATTAGGCTCTTAGTCATGTCATGACTAAGAGCCTAATGCTGGCTTGAAACGTTGTATATCAATGGGACCCATGACAAAAGAATAAAGGTCTTTTAAAGAAATTGGTGGCTGGAGTTTTCTTGAAATTCATGGACTTTGGTGTATGGTTAGTACAGGCTGGTGCATGATTAGTACAGTCTGGTGCACGGTTAGTACATGCTGGTGCACGGTTAGTACAGGCTGGTGCATAGTTTGTACAGGCTGGTACACAATTAGTACAGGCTGGTGCACGGTTAATATAGGCTGGTGTATGGTTAGTACAGGCTGGTGCATGGTTAGTGCAGGCTGGTGCACGGTTAGTACATGCTAGTGTAAAGTTAGTACAGGCTGGTGCATGGTTAGTACAAGCTGGTGCACTGTTAGTACAGGCTGGTGCACAGTTCTACAGGCTGGTGCACAGTTAGTACATGCTGGTGCAGGGTTAGTACAGGCTGGTGCACGATTAGTGCAGGCTGGTGTATGTTTAGTACAGGTTGGTGCACGATTAGTACATGATGGTGCACGCTGGTATAGTTAGTACAGGCTGGTGCACGGTTCTACAGGCTGGTGCACAGTTAGTACATGCTGGTGCAGGGTTAGTACAGGCTGGTGCACGGTTAGTACAGGCTGGTGTATGTTTAGTACAGGTTGGTGCACGGTTAGTATATGATGGTGCACGGTTAGTGCACGCTGGTATAGTTAGTACAGGCTGGTGCACGGTTAGTACAAGCTGGTACACGGTTAGTACAGGCTGGTACACGGTTAGTACAGGATGGTACACGGTTAGTACAGGCTGGTGCACGGTTAGTACAGGCTGGTGCACAGTTCTACATGCTGGTGCATGGTTAGTACAGGCTGGTGCACAGTTCTACAGGCTGGTGCACAGTAAGTACATTCTAGTGCACGGTTAGTACATGCTGGTGCACGGTTAGTACATGCTGGAGCACAGTTAGTACAGGCTGGTGCACATTAGTACAGGCTGGTGCACAGTTAATACAGGCTGATGCATGGTTAGTGCATGCTGGTGTATGGTTAGTACAGGCTGGTGCATGGTTAGTACAGGCTGGTGCATGGTTAGTACAGGCTGGTGCACAGTTCTACAGGCTGGTGCACAGTAAGTACATTCTAGTGCACGGTTAGTACATGCTGGTGCACGGTTAGTACATGCTGGAGCATGGTTAGTACAGGCTAGTGCACAGTTCTACAGACTGGTGCACAGTAAGTTCATTCTAGTGCACGGTTAGTACATGCTGGTGCACGGTTAGTACAGGCTGGTGCACAGTTCTACAGGCTGGTGCACAGTAAGTACATTCTAGTGCACGGTTAGTACATGCTGGTGCACAGTTAGTACATGCTGGAGCACAGTTAGTACAGGCTGGTGCACATTAGTACAGGCTGGTGCACAGTTAATACAGGCTGATGCATGGTTAGTGCATGCTGGTGTATGGTTAGTACAGGCTGGTGCATGGTTAGATAAATGCTGGTGTAAAGCTAGTACATGCTGGTGCATGGTCAGTACAGGCTGGTGCATGTTTAGTACAGGCTGGTGTATGGTTAGTACAGGCTGGTGCACGGTTAGTACAGGCTGGTGCTTGGTTAGTACATACTGGTGCCTGGTTAGTACATGATGGTGCATGGTTAGTGCCTGCTGGTGTATAGTTAGCACAAGCTTGTGCACGGTTAGTACAGGCTGGTACACGGTTAGTACAGGATGGTACATGATTAGTACAGGCTGGTGCACAGTTCTACATGCTGGTGCATGGTTAGTACAGGCTGGTGCACAGTAAGTACATTCTGGTGCACGGTCAGTACATGCTGGTGCACGGTTAGTACATGCTGGTGCACGGTTAGTACAGGCTGGTGCACAGTTCTACAGACTGGTACACAGTTAGTTCAGGCTGGTGCACAATTAGTACAGGCTGGTGCATAGTTAGTACAGGCTGGTGTATGGTTAGTACAGGCTGGTGCATGGTTAGTGCAGGCTGGTGCACGGTTAGTACAGGCTGGTGAATGGTTAGTACAGGCTGGTGCACGGTTAGATAAATGCTGGTGTAAAGCTAGTACATGCTGTTGTATGGTTAGTACAGGCTGGTGCACAGTTAGTACAGGCTGGTGCACTGTTAGAGCAGGCTGGTGCACAGTTCTACAGGCTGGTGAACAGTTAGTACATGCTGGTCCAGGAATAGTACAGGCTGGTGCACGGTTAGTACAGGCTGGTGTATGGTTAGTACATGCTGGTGCACGGTTAGTGCAGGCTAGTGTATAGTTAGTACAGGCTGGTGCACGGTTAGTACAGGCTGGTACACGGTTAGTAAAGGCTGGTGCACAGTTCTACATGCTGGTGCATGGTTAGTACAGACTGGTGCACAGTTCTATAGGCTGGTGCACAGTTAGTACAGGCTGGTGCACGGTTAGTACAGGCTGGTGCACAGTTAGTACAGGCTGATACACTGTTAGTACAGGCTGGTGAACGGTTAGTACAGGCTGGTGCACGGTTAGTGCAGGCTGGTGCACAGATAGTACATACTGGTGCACGGTTAGTACATGCTGGTGCACGGTTAGTGCAGGCTGGTGTATAGTTAGTACATGCTGGTGCACGGTTAGTACAGGCTGGTACACGGTTAGTGCAGGTTGTTGCACAATTAGTACAGGCTGGTGCACGGTTAGTAAAGGCTGGTGCAAAGTTCTACAGGCTGGTGCACAGTTAGTACATTCTGGTGCACGGTTAGTACATGCTGGTGCATGGTTAGAACAGGCTGGTGCACAGTTCTACAGTCTAGTGCACAGTTAGTACATGCTAGTGCATGGTTAATACAGGCTGGTGCACAGTTCTACAGGCTGGTGCACAGTTAGTACAGGCTGGTGCATGGTTAGTACAGGCTGGTGCACAGTTCTACAGGCTGGTGCACAGTTAAAACATTCTGGTGCACGGTTAGTACATTCTGGTGCACGGTTAGTACATGCTGGTGCAAAGTTCTACAGGCTGGTGCACAGTTAGTACATGCTGTTGCATGGTTAGTACAGGCTGGTGCACAGTTCTACAGGCTGGTGCACAGTTAGTACAGGCTGGTGCACGGTTAGTACAGGCTAGTGCACAGTTAGTACAGGCTGGTACACGGTTAGTACAGGCTGGTACACGGTTAGTACAGGTTGGTGCATGGTTAGTACAGGCTGGTGCACGGTTAGTGCAGGCTGGTGCACAGTTAGTATATACTGGTGCACGGTTAGTACATGCTGGTGCACGGTTAGTGCAGGCTGGTGTATAGTTAGTACAGGCTGGTGCACGGTTAGTACAGGCTGGTACACGGTTAGTACAGGCTGGTGCACAGTTAGTACACGGTTAGTACAGGTTGGTGCATGGTCAGTAAAGGCTGGTACACGGTTAGTGCAGGCTGGTGCACAGTTAGTACATACTGGTGCACGGTTAGTACAGGCTGGTGCACGGTTAGTGCAGGCTGGTGTATAGTTAGTACAGGCTGGTGCACGGTTAGTACAGGCTGGTACACAGTTAGTACAGGCTGGTGCACAGTTAGTACAGGCTGGTACACAGTTCTAGATGCTGGTGCATGGTAAGTACAGGCTGGTGCACAGTTAGTACATTCTGGTGCACGGTTAGTACATGCTAATGCACGGTTAGTACATGCTGGTGCAAGGTTAGTACAGGCTGGTGCACAATTCTACAGGCTGGTGCATGGTTAGTTTAGGCTGGTGCACAGTTCTACAGGCTGGTGCACAGTTAGTACATGCTGGTGCATGGTTAGTACATGCTGGTGCACGGTTAGTACAGGCTGGTGTATGGTTAGTACAGGCTGGTGCATGGTTAGTGCAGGCTGGTGCACGGTTAATACAGGCTGGTGTATGGTTAGTACAGGCTGGTGCACGGTTAGTACCTGCTGGTGTAAAGTTAGTACATGCTGGTGCATGGTTAGTACAGGCTGGTGCACGGTTAGTACAGGCTGGTGCACGGTTAGTACAGGCTGGTGCACAGTTAGTACATGCTGGTGCACGGTTAGTACAGGCTGGTGCACGGTTAGTACAGGCTGGTGCACGGTTAGTACAGGCTGGTACACGGTTAGTACAGGCTGGTGCACAGTTAGTACACGGTTAGTACAGGTTGGTGCATGGTCAGTAAAGGCTGGTACACGGTTAGTACAGGTTGGTGCATGGTCAGTAAAGGCTGGTACACGGTTAGTGCAGGCTGGTGCACAGTTAGTACATACTGGTGCACGGTTAGTACAGGCTGGTGCACGGTTAGTGCAGGCTGGTGTATAGTTAGTACAGGCTGGTGCACGGTTAGTACAGGCTGGTACACAGTTAGTACAGGCTGGTGCACAGTTAGTACAGGCTGGTACACAGTTCTAGATGCTGGTGCATGGTAAGTACAGGCTGGTGCACAGTTAGTACATTCTGGTGCACGGTTAGTACATGCTAATGCACGGTTAGTACATGCTGGTGCAAGGTTAGTACAGGCTGGTGCACAATTCTACAGGCTGGTGCATGGTTAGTTTAGGCTGGTGCACAGTTCTACAGGCTGGTGCACAGTTAGTACATGCTGGTGCATGGTTAGTACATGCTGGTGCACGGTTAGTACAGGCTGGTGTATGGTTAGTACAGGCTGGTGCATGGTTAGTGCAGGCTGGTGCACGGTTAATACAGGCTGGTGTATGGTTAGTACAGGCTGGTGCACGGTTAGTACCTGCTGGTGTAAAGTTAGTACATGCTGGTGCACGGTTAGTACAGGCTGGTGCACGGTTAGTACAGGCTGGTGCACGGTTAGTACAGGCTGGTGCACAGTTAGTACATGCTGGTGCACGGTTAGTACAGGCTGGTGCACGGTTAGTACAGGCTGGTGCACGGTTAGTACAGGCTGGTGCACGGTTAGTACAGGCTGGTGTATGGTTAGTACAGGCTGGTGCACGGTTAGTACAGGCTGGTGTATGGTTAGTACAGGCTGGTGCACGATTAGTGCAGGTTGGTGGATGGTTAGTACATGCTGGTGCAGGTTAGTGCAGGCTGGTGTATAGTTAGTACAGGCTGGTGCATGGTTAGTACAGGCTGGTACACGGTTAGTACAGGCTGGTGCACAGTTAGTACAGGCTGGTGCACAGTTAGTACAGGCTGGTGCACAGTTAATACAGGCTGGTGCACAGTTCTACAGACTGGTGCACGGTTAGTACATGCTGGTGCACGGTTAGTACATGCTGGTGCATGGTTAGTACAGGCTGGTGCATGGTTAGTACAGGCTGTTGCATGGTTAGTACAGGCTGGTGTACAGTTAGTACAGGCTGGTGCACGGTTAGTACATGCTGGTGCATGGTTAGTGCAGGCTGGTGCAAGGTTAGTACAGGCTGGTGCAAGGTTAGTACAGGCTGGTGCATGGTTAGTACAGGCTGGTGTACAGTTAGAACAGGCTGGTGCACGGTTAGAACAGGCTGATGCAAGGTGCACAGTTCTACAGGCTGGTGCACAGTTAGTACAGGCTGGGGCATGGTTAGTACAGGCTGGTACACGGTTAGTACAGGCTGGTACACGGTTAGTACAGGCTGAGCATGATTAGTACAGGCTGGTGCACGGTTAGTGCACAGTTCTACAGGCTGGTGCACAGTTAGTACATGCTGATGCACGGTTAGTAAATGCTGGTGCATGGTTAGTAGTACAGGCTGGTGTACAGTTCTACAGGCTGGTGCACGGTTAGTATATGCTGGTGTATGGTTAGTACAGGCTGGTGCACACTTCTACAGGCTGGTGCACAGTTAGTACATGCTGGTGCCCAGTTAGTACAGACTGGTGCACTACTTGAAAGTGCACATTTTGTGCAGGGTGGAGCCTGGTTAGTGAAGCCTAATTCACAGCCAGATTACGAGTTTTGCATTATGGCTGGCTCACTAATAACTTGCAAGTTATTTTCAACGCTCACCTTTCATAGCGCTGCTATTACAGGTTTGCAAAAAAACTGCTTGTGCGGACGATATGGTTGCGTTGAGCTCCATGCTTCACCCAAATACAAGCAGTGTTTTGACGTGCTCGTGCATGATTTCCCCATAGAAATCAATGGGGAGAGCCGGCTAAAAAAAAGCCTAACACCTGCAATCGCGGACCGTAAAGCTCCGTAACACAGCCCCTATGGGGGAAAAAATGTATAACATAAACCCCGAGTCTAAACACCCCTAATCTGCTGCCCCTCAATGTCGCCAACACCTACCTACACTTATTAACCCCTAATCTGCCCCCCCGACATCGCCGCCACCTACATTACACTTATTAACCCCTAATCTGCCGTCCCTCAATGTCGCCAACACCTACCTGCATTTATTAACCCCTAATCTGCCGCCCCCTACATCGCCGCCACCTACATTACACTTATTAACCCCTAATCTGCCGTCCCCCTATGTCGCTGCCAGCTACCTACACTTATTAACCCCTAATCTGCCACCCCCAATGTTGCCGCTGCCACTATACTAAAGTTATTAACCCTAATAAATATATTAACTCCTAACATAACCCTAAGTCTAACCCTAACCCTAACACCCCTAACTTTAACATAATTAAAATAATTATAAATAAAACCTACTATTAATAACTAAATAATTCCTATTTAAAAATAAATACTTGCTTACCTGTAAAATAAACCCTAAGATAGCTACAATATAACTAATAGTATCTATCTTAGGTTTTATTTTTATTTCACAGGTAAGTTTGTATTTATTTTAACTAGGTAGACTAGTTAGTAAATAGTTCTTAACTATTTACTAGATACCTAGTTAAAATAAATACAAATTTACCTGTAAAAAAAAAACCTAACCTGCCTTACACTAAAACCTAACATTACAATAAAATTAAATAAATTAAATTAACAAAATACAATTATCTAAAGTACAAAAAATAATAAACACTAAATTACACAAAATAAAAAAATAAATTATCAAAAATAAAAACAAATTACTCCTAATCTAATAGCCCTATCAAAATAAAAAAGCTCCCCCAAAATAAAAAAAACCCTAGCCTACACTAAACTACCAATGGCCCTTAAAGGAAATCAGCGCTTTTACCTGTAAAAAAAATACAAATAACCCCCCAACAGTAAAACCCACCACCCACACAACCAACCCCCCAAATAAAAACCTATCTAAATAAACCTAAGCTCCCCATTGCCCTGAAAAGGGCATTTGGATGGCCATTGCCCTTAAAAGGGCATTTAGCTCTTTTACATTGCCCAAAACCCTAAGCTAAAAATAAAACTCACCCAATAAACCCTTAAAAAAAACTAACACTAACCCCCGACGATCCACTTACAGTTTTTGAAGACCGGACATCCATCCTTATCCAGGCGGCGAAGTCCTCATCCAAGCGGTTATTAGGAGTAATTCGTTTTTATTTTTGATTATTTCTTTTTTTATTTTGTGTAATTTAGTGTTTATTATTTTTTGTAATTTAGATAATTGTATTTTGTTAATTTAATTAATGTAATTTCATTGTAATGTTAGGTTTTAGTGTAAGGCAGTTTAGGTTTTATTTTACAGGTAAATTTGTATTTATTTTAACTAGGTAGCTAGTAAATAGTTAATAACTATTTACTAACTAGTCTACCTAGTTAAAATAAATACAAACTTGGGGGGCGGAGCTTGGCCGCGCTGGAAGATGGCCACTATAGCTTAGAGCTCCAGCACACTGTTTAGGCCCAAGATAATTAATCAGAGATACAAGGAAAGACCAGACCTTTAAAATTAGAGATAACAGAGAGAAGAGTCACCTCACCTTGCCCTGAGGTAAACGGAGACCCGTAAACGGCCTCTGTGAATAAAATTCACTTATCCACATAACGCAAGCTGCAGGCCACAGCCGGATCCCAGTGCAGATAACATCGCGCCTCTCCAGACAGCCGATCCAGCGCGACATCGGAGCCATCAGAGTCCTGCAAATTCACACCGGTGGCGACTCACAGAATTACAGGCACGCAAATTAGAGAGCAGGATACAACTGAAGCCAGACGGAACACCACCCGGTGCATCCGACACTTAAGGCACAGCTCCCTTGCGTGAGTCCCATAGAAGCTGCACATCAGACCCGCTTGCAGGCCTTGCCACAGGAGGTGCTTCTTATGGGTAAGATCTTTCTCTACAAACACCTGTCCCCACATAGACCGCATATTCAGTGGGCAAGTGCGATCAAACATAACACAAATACAGGCACTTCAGTCACTTACCAAGAGCGCTTTGGGGGCCGCACATAAACAAACCCTGGGGCATAAATAAATAAAATCAATAGAAGCACAGCTATATCACTGCTGCTGGTCGGATTCTTTGATAGTGAGTGCATATAAGGGTGCCAATTGTGCTGTTGTGATTTAACATATAGCAGGGAAAAGTGACACAACAGAAAGAGAACTTAGCCTGTTTATTTAACCCAGTTAAGAGTGTTATATCAACATCACAGCTAGCGCATATGCACCAACAATAACCTCCACCACCTGGAACAGACAGCCTCATCATAATCTACTAACAGCTCCTATAGAATATATACCTACATAGGAGGGGCTGAAACTACTGGCCTGCCTAAACCCTAAACTGGAATGCCCCAAAAGAAGAATTTAACTGGAGATAAGAATTCCAGAGCTAGAAACATGAATCACTACCTAAAACCCACTGACTCAGCTTCAGCAGAAACGATATCCCCTCAACCTGAACCACGTCAAGGGGTGTCTTCACAAACTCAGCAGACAACAGCATTACCCACATCATATGTTACAAAGGAAGATTTGAAATTTCTATCTTCAAAAGAGGACATTCGGGGAGTCATGACTGAGGTCAAGGGCCTTTTTGGCGAACTCCGGAAGGATCTTAATGACCTCACACGTAGGGTCAACAGTGTAGAACAACACCATGAAAATATCCTGGAGGAAGTTAAAGATACATCTGCTAGGGCTCAATATAACACGGATATGGTACACATCCTAATGGACAAAATAGAAGACCTAGATAACCGTGGAAGAAGAAATAACCTGCGAATCAGAGGTATCCCAGAGACCATACACCCAGCAGCGCTTCAAGGATATTTACAGGATTTATTTAGGACAATCAAAGGTACTCCAATGGCACCTACAATTGAAATAGAAAGAGCGCATAGAGCGCTGCGCCCCAAACCCCCAGCAAAGACGCCCCCACGTGATGTTATTATCAGGATACTCAACTTTAAAGATAAAGAAGAAATTTTGAAACACAGCAGAAACAAACACCCGATCACACACGCCGGAGTGTCTTTACAAATTTTTTCCGATCTAAGCCCCACAACCCTGCAAAAGAGAAGGGAGCTGAAATTTCTTACAAGTATCCTTCAGGAACAAAAGATCACCTACAGATGGGGATTTCCTACAAGTATTGTGGCCACCAAAGGAGACCGCACCACAATATACAGATCCTTTGAGGATATGGGCCCCTTTTGTAACACATTAGGAATAACCCCTCCTCCTATTCCCAAGACGCCTCATGAAGACGGAGCTAGAAGTGACTCCAACAATGCTAATGCCCAAGATATTGACAGGGAGCAGCGATAGGGATTTCTCTACAATTCTGAGACTGTGATTCTGCTCTATTCGGTGTTGCATATGCCCCTTGATGGGGGGAACTCTTGCAGAACTTACAATGTTTGCAGTGATACTGGTGTTCCCATTTGAATAGAGGTACCCTATATTCTTAGACACATGCTAAATATTCTCAGGATGTTTATGTTTTATTGCTGTTGAAATTACAATGTTTGGACGAATATCCCAATGGGGCGCGTTGCCAGCCTCCTGCTTCCTGAGTGGATGCACTACTTGTGCAGCAATACTTGGCCCTGAGGGTCTATATTAGCCTCCACTCCAGGGTCCACAGCTGGGAGGGTCCCACTGAGCCTCAGGGAAAATATACAAGTGACGGAGCGGCAGCTGTTATCCGATTATATTAATGTTTTCAGTTATTGATTATGATAATGCTTACGACCCAGATAGTTTAGTTAAACTTTTTAAGCTAACAACTCAATAGAAAGTGTATTCTCCTTTGAATCCCAGTAACACATGTTTATAGCTATTTGTTAGAAACTTATAAAATGTTTACAATATGATGTTGTCGAGTTGATTGGATGTATGTCTGCATGGGGCGCGCTGGTGGCCTCCCGCTGATGGAATGGATGCACTATTTGTGCAACATTAACTGGTCCAGACGGACCCTACCTCCTTCCACTTTATGGTCCGCGGCGGGGGGTTCACAGCATGCCTCAGGGAAGTTGTGGAGGAGCAGCTGCTGCTCGTATATCTCAATGTTATTGTTTATATCAAAGTTTATGTCGTAAATGGTCTGGTTAAACTCCTTAAATTTACAACTCTATGGGTCTAACAGGGCACATCCCTCTAGACTCACTTCACTTGTTTTTACTTTTGTTCAAATACTGTACACAACTGTCAATCAATTGGATTGTCAATACCACCTCAAACACTTGTTCTCTTGGTGTTGGGCATTGCACTGGGCGGACCCCGGTGACGTTCATAGTTCTGTTTGCCTCTTTCATTGTCCTCCCCTCACGCTTAGCACTCTCTCACAACTAGACTCTAGTTAAATTAGTTGGCACCATCATGGTGGGCATACGTAATATACCCAAGCGACACCAAATTAGACTCTTGACAGTAAATGCTAAGGGTCTTAATAATCCGGGGAAGCGCTCTATAGTAATTAGGGACCTACAGAGAATGAAGGGAGATATCGTGTTTCTCCAAGAAACTCATTTCATCAGATCCAAAGAGCCGAAATGGCATAGCCACGCATATCCGACTGTGTACCTGTCTTCAGGCCCCCCACAAACAGAATGGAGTAGGGATCCTTATACATCACAAACTCCCATTTAAACTAATTACACTAGAAAAAGATAAGGACGGAAGGTACATAATACTTGTGGGACAGCTCCATAACAAGTTGATCACATTGGTCAACATATACTCCCCCAATACGAAACAGGACACATTCTTGAAGGGTGTTGTACATAAAATTCAAGAAACAGCCAAGGGAGTTTTGTTCGTAGGAGGGGACCTTAACGCACCTTTAATTCCACTAGCTGACACTTCCAATGGGGTCTCTAGCGTTCCACATCACACCCTAAGACAAATTAATTCTCTACTTAAAAGCCTCTTTCTACATGACATTTGGAGAACTACACATCCGACAGAAAGGGATTTTACCTTTTATTCCAACCCCCACAAGAAATACTCACGGATAGATTATCTGTTCACTGATTCACAGGGTATTTCATACATCACTCATAGCGAAATCACCTCCATCACCTGGTCTGATCACGCACCCGTGCAATGTGATATCACATGGCCAAACTCACTCAACACCCCTTTTCTGTGGAAACTTGAGGACACCCTCTTAGACAGGCCTGAAATAAGAGCAGACATAGAAACATCCATGAATGAATACTTTTCCATTAACATACAAGACGACATACCACTCACTTCGGTTTGGGAGGCACATAAATGTGTGCTCCGCGGAATTTTGATCAAACATAAATCTAAATTGGCCAAACTCCGCAGAGCTAAATATAATTCCATGCTCCAAGCCATTCATACCCTAGAGGAAAAACACAAAAGAGACACCACTAACATATCACTGGAAAAGGAACTCTCTCAGGCACGGCTCGACTTTAAGGCACTCCTACAAGAGGAACAACACTGTTCAGCCTTAAAACTTAAACAAAAATACTATGAGGGAGGGGACAAGGCAGGCAGACTCCTGGCGAGAGCCCTTACCCGCCAGAAGCTTAAATCATATATATACACCATGACAGATGACCAAAAAAGGACTAGACGGGATAGCTATAACATCGCAAAAATCTTTCGTGATTACTACTATAAACTATATAACCTTACTAATGAGAGGGAAACAGCCCACACACAGAAAATACAAGACTACCTAGCTCACACGACCCTTCCATCATTGACAAAAGAGGAGTCTGACAGTTTGGAATCCCCCCTGACCCAAAAAGAAATAGCGGACACAATAAAAGATCTCCCGAATGGGAAAAGTCCAGGCCCGGATGGGCTAAGCAATAAATATTATAAGACCTTTCTCTCAATGCTCTTACCCCATATGCAAACACTATTTGGTGAACTCACGGACACAGGGACACTACCTAACTCTATGCTGTCAGCCTTTGTCACGGTGCTGCCAAAACCTGGGAAGGCTCAAGACAAACCAGCAAACTATAGACCTATCTCCCTTCTTAATAGTGATATTAAGATATTGGCGAAGGCCCTGGCAACCCGAGTTAACAAATTCCTTCCAAAACTGATCTCCACCGATCAGGTGGGATTCATCCCTGGCAGGGAGGCCAGGGACAACACCCTGAAAATCTTCCACCTCATAGCTTATGCTAAATCAAACTCAATACCCTTGGCTCTGCTGTCTACGGACGCAGAGAAAGCCTTTGATAGGGTGGACTGGGCTTTCCTGCGGGGTACCATGAAGAGAATGGGATTCGGCGATAAATTTTTAAAGACTATATTTGCTTTATACTCCCACCCAAATGCACAGATAAAGGTTAATGGCATTCTGTCCGAGCCCTTCCACATTACTAACGGGACAAGGCAGGGCTGCCCCCTTTCACCGGCTCTATTTGCCATTGCGATAGAAGCACTAGCTAGTAATATAAGAAATAACCCCGAGATAAAGGGCATACAGACAGGACCCACTGAAAATAAATTGGCTATGTACGCTGATGACCTTATGCTGACCATTACTGACATAGAAACATCTATCCCAGCTGTCCTGGTGGAGTTTGCGAAATATGGGTTAGTTTCCAATTTCCTACTCAACCTTACGAAATCGGAACTCCTGGGTATATCTATACCCCTAGAGACACAGATATGGCTCAAGGGACACTCCCCCTTTATACAAAAGACCAGTACCCTGAAATACTTAGGAATACATATCTCACAATCTAGTGCTGAAGTACTAGAGGCTAACTATGTCCAGCTCAAAAAGGAGATAACTAGAGATCTCTCGGAGTGGAGGAATAAAACTATATCCTGGCTCGGCAGGGTTGGAGTCGTTAAGATGAATGTCCTGCCAAGGATATTATATCTACTCCAAACGGTGCCCATTGCTTTACCTCACACCTTTGTAGCTTCGCTACAATCGTTAGTTGAGGAGTTCATTTGGAACGGCATTAGGCCGAGAATCAATAGGCAGACTTTATATCTACCACGGGAACAGGGGGGCCTGGGTGTCCCCCATATCCCAACTTACAGGAGAGCAGTATTGTTGCAGAGAGTGGTGGAGTGGTGCTGGACACATGTTGACAAAGCCTGGAAGCAAATAGGTATGCATACAATCCAGAAGACAAACTTGGCTGCCTTGTTCTGGACAGATAAAAAACACAGACCTGCTAATATCTCAAAACTGCCACTACTAGATGAGCTGTTTAATGAATGGGACAAGGCGGTCTCCATAGACTCGCATATATCCACTAAATATGGGCCCCTTACACCTATATACGACAACCACGACTTGCCTTTATCCATGACGGGGACGGCTAACACACCCACACTCCCATTGAATTGTGTAAATGATCTTATAATCCAAGGAAGACTTAAAACCCCACAGGAATTACTGGAAAAACATCCGAACTTAGCCAAATCTTGGTTCATATATTCCCAAACACAACATTACATTAGTACCCATAAATATAAACACCTCTTTGTTAGGGACATGACAAAATTTGAAAGGCTGTGTGTATCATCTCATACACCTCAACATTTGATCTCAATCTTATATAAAATAGCCCTGTCCTCACCTGCAAATGCCCTACCACAATACACCACACAATGGCATAGGGAACTGGGATACACTTTTACAGCTGAGGAATGGTCCCAAATGTTTCTCCTAGGGAAAAAAGTATCGGTTTCAGCACGCACACAAGAATCTCATTATAAACTCCTGAGTAGGTGGTATCTCACTCCGAATAGATTGAAAAAGATCTATCCATCTACCACAGGAAAATGCTGGAGGGGTTGCGGGACGGAGGGCACCCTAGTACATGTGTGGTGGGACTGCCTGTTACTTGGACAGTTCTGGGATTCAATCTGGAAAGAATTATGCTTGATCACCAATTTAACGGTTCCTAGAACCCCAGAGGTGTTGTTATTCCATTTCCCATTCAAATTCTGCTCACATGCCCAAAAGTCCCTACTTATGCTGCTACTGTCTAGTGCAAAGGCCCTTATCCCACTCAACTGGAAATCTACCTATATCCCCACAATATCAGATTGGAGAGCTAGGGTAAACACTACGCTACAGTTGGAGAGATATCATTACTTGCTGACAGGACGATTAGACATTCACGATACCATGCTAACGATGTGGACAACGACACACCCTGACAATAATACAGCTGTGGCCACCTAGGAGTTGAGCTTTGCCACGAGATAGGGAATGACTGACGCACGCACAGGACAGAGGGGATGGGAAGCTGTGGCTGGGGTCCGCCTTGTGCGCCTTGAGTACTCTGAATGCCCTGATTGCCCTGAATGCCCTAAATACTTTGATTACTTTCAATGCTTTGAGCGCTTAGGGCGATGTGAATGCCTTGAACGCTTTAGACATCCACACTCTGATATGACAACGTGTACTATGACTTGTTCTGTTTTTGTTTCGAACCCTGAAGTAGAGTGCAGGGTAAAACTTTGCACTCCATAATATTAATCAGATGACGCAATGTATGGACTCTGGTTATAAAAACAGGGAGTTCTCCTTTCTTTTCTTTCCTTCTTTTTTTTTTTTTTTTTATTTTATTTTACTTAGACTGCCATTGAGTTATTGGATCCTTCTGATCCTTATTGATGCATGTATGCCAATATGTTCTGTTTAAATTTTTCAATGTTCATTATTTCTACAAGGAAAAAAAAAGAGAAAAAGAGGAAATTGAGCAGCAACCTACATCTATGGGACTACCATAAGGACTTTTCTTTGTTTTACCTCAGAGAACTATAATTTCTCACATTCTGCCCGGTCAGGGCTAACCCATGCTATCTTTAGTTTTCAAAGCCCTTTATACACGCACGTTATGTATTGTAATTATTTGAAAACTTATTATATATATCTTTTGATGCTCAATAAAAAATCTTTAAAAAATAAATAAATAAATAAATAAATACAAACTTACCTGTGAAATAAAAATAAAACCTAAGATAGATACAATGTAACTATTAGTTATTTTGTAGCTAGCTTAGGGTTTATTTTACCGGTAAGTTTGTATTTAGTTTTAAATAGGAATTAGTTATTAATATTAGGTTTTATTTAGATTTATTTTAATTATATTTAAGTTAGGTTGTGTTAGGGTTAGGGTTACGTTAGGGTTAGGTTTAGGGGTTAATAGGTTTATTATAGCGGCGGAGTGGGCGGACGGTAGATTAGGGGTTAATAATATTTAAATAGTGTTTTTTATGTGGGAGGGCGGCGGTTTAGGGGTTAATAATTTTATTATAGTGGCGACAATGTCGGGATGAGGCGGAATAGGGGTTAATACATTTTTTAAGTGGCGGCGATGTCCGGAGCGGCAGATTAGGGGTTAATAATTTTATTTTAGTGTTGGAGATGCAGGAGGGCCTCGGTTTAGGGGTTAAAAGGTAGTTTATGGGTGTTAGTGTACTTTGTAGCAGTTTTGTTATGAGTTTTATGTTACAGATTTGTAACGTAATAACTCCTAACTACTGACTTTAGATGGCGATACGGATCTTGTCATTTTAGGCTGTACCGCTCACTTTTTGGCCTCACCGCAAAACTCGTAATACCGGCGCTATGAAAGTCCCATTTTAAAAAGTGCGGTACTGACGTTGCGTGAAGGCCACAAACGTGTGCGGTACAGCTATTCTGACAAGACTTGTAATAGCAGCAGTAGGGAAAAAGCAACGTTCCGATGCTTTTTCACTCATAACGCCAAACTCGTAATCTGGCTGTCAGTTAGCTAAGCTGGTGCATTAGTAATACAGACTACTAAACTGTTATTATAGATCAGTATGTTTCGTTCTGTCCTGCAGAGCTGGTGTTATACGTGTGGGGAGAATGCATTGAGATAACACTATCTATATCTAGATAAAATGATGCTTTAATGAGGCTCATTCACAGAAAGCCAGTTCACACTAGTGTATAAATATCATCTGTGTATACTCTTTTTCTCACCTCATTTAATTATTCCCCTTTTACTCTCATTCATATTCTCACCTGCAGACACACGTCACAACAGCATCCTCTATCAAGCACACATGTAGGCCGCGCTAATCATGGCAGCTTTTTAATAGTGTGTGGGAGTCGCTTCTGCAGGAGAATCTAACTGCATGCTTTTTGCACAAGTGCTAAAAACTATTTTATTACATAATATACACAAAACAGATGCATCTACACACTCATGTAAAGATGTTTTTCCATGGGTAAAGAGTATTTTTTTTTGCAAAAAAGGCTGATAACTGCGTTAATATTTAATAATCTCCATTTCCGCACAACAGCACTGTTAAAGGGACAGTCTAGTTAAAATTAAACTTTCATGATTCAGATAGGGAATGTGATTTTGAACAACTTTCTAATTCACTTTTATCATCAAATTTGCTTT
The DNA here is from genome assembly GCF_027579735.1 of Bombina bombina. NCBI lineage: Eukaryota > Metazoa > Chordata > Amphibia > Anura > Bombinatoridae > Bombina > Bombina bombina. Next base: position 1,085,663,988 of record NC_069504.1, read on the forward strand.
GTTCTTTTGGTATTCTTAGTTGAAAGCTTAACCTAGGTAGCCTCATATGATCATTTCTAAGCACTTGAAGGTCGCCTCTTATCTTAATGCATTTGACAGTTTTTTACAGCTAGAGGGCATAAGTTCATGTTTGCCATGTAGATAACGTGCTCACGCCTGTGGAGTTATTTATGAGTCAGCACGGATTGGCTAAAGTGCAAGTCTGTCAAAAGAACTGAAATAAGAGGGCAGTCTGCAGAGGCTTAGATACAAAGTAGTCAGAGAGGAAAAAAAGTGTATTAATATAACCGTGTTGGTTGTGCAAAACTGGGGAATGGGTAATAAAGGGATTATCTATCTTTTTAAACAATACAAATTCTGGAGTAGATGGTCCCTTTAACTATCATTAATGGCTGTCGATCACCAAAAAATCAATCAATGCAAGAAATAAATGTGCATCAAACTTCTAAATCCAAAATGTATTCTCCACTGCTCACAAGTAACATGACCCCTATAAATGAGTGCTTCTTTTTGACAGTTAATGGGTTAAAGTGTGTGTTACAATTGTATAGTTTTAGATCTTTTTTGTTTTTTTTTACCTATTACTGACTTTCAACTGGACAGTTCAGTATTTAGCAGGCTGTCCAGTAAAATCTTCACAAAAGTAATGGACACATAAAGTTCATCAGTGTTAGCTAAATGTAAACGACCTCCTATGCTTCAATGTGTTACAAATATGGAGCACAAAATATTGCGGGGCAGCCAAGGGGGTCAAATCACTGGCAGAGAGGTAAAATTATTATTGATTTGCATGTTACTCTCAGCCAAGGGGCAAAGTGACTGTTCCTTTTTGAAAAATATACATAATAGGATCATGAGTGTTGAGTCCTAAGGTACAGATTTGGGGGGGGGGGGCATTGTATTAACCCACTTACCATAATGCCCAGTCTCTTACAGATTGTCCAGTATTTAAGTGGAAGACAGCTGCAACCCTAGTATTGATATCTGTATCAATTTTGCAATGGTTGATATATTGTAGATATGTTTATTATGTGCATTTAAAGGGACACTAAACCTAAAAAGTTCCATCAATCAAAAATCGTTAAAAATCATTCCAGTTAATAATTCCTTTTACATTTGTATTATTTACCGTTTGGCTGCATTATTGCTTCTAAAATTGATCGTAGGCCAAATATAGTGGACTGAAGACGCAATGCGCATGCGCAAGCTCCCGAAACATCACTGATTGCGTCACCGATCGCTTCTGTCTATTGAAAGCAGTAGACCCACTATTTCTATTGCAGAGTGGGTGACGGATTGTTGTAAGCTAATCACAAAATGACAGTAGTGCATGTAGTTTAGTAATATCACACATTGAGGCCTATCTATCAAGCTCTGTACGGAGCTTGTGGGCCCGTGTTTCTGGCGAGCCTGCAGGCTTGCCAGAAACAGCAGTTATAAAGCAGTGGTCTAAAGACCGCTGCTCCATAACCCTGCTCTAATGAGGCGGACAGGAATCGCCGGAATTCAACTTGATCGAGTACGATCGGGTTGATTGACACCTCCCTGCTGGAGGCCGATTGGCTGCGAGTCTGCAGGGGGCGGTGTTGCACCAGCAGCTCTTGTGAGCTGCTGGCGCAGTGCTGAATACGAAGAGCGTATTGCCCTCCGCATTCAGCGATGTCTGTCGGACCTGATCCGCACTGTCGGATCAGGTCCGACAGACATTTCATAAATAGGCCGCATTGTGTCAAGCATATAAATTATAGTAATATTACTTTACATTGAAATATAAGTATTGTAATTGATTTTGATAAGTGGATGCAAATATTTAGTTTTAAATGATGTATATGATAAATATATTTATAGATTAAATATACCTGTTTCATGCCGGTGCTGTAAAGAAGAAACTCATGAGTTTAACAAAACAACTCTGGAAATCACTGATTTAAATATAAATCAAGCTGGTTTATAGAGGTTAGTTAGTTATGACCTCGGGTTCATTGTTTGAGCGTTAATTTGACTTGTAATGGCTCAATCTCAATGTTAAAGCCCTTTGCTCTGAAGTCGCCGTAATAATTCTAGCGTAAATGCTATTAAGCTCAAGCGATAGTGTTTCCTTTCAATATAACCGGGGCCCAAATGATTGCAAAAACCCGATATCGCTTGCAAGCAAACGTTTGTGCTCAAATCGTAATCTGGCCCTTTGTATCTCAAAAAGCTGGTTGTGCTTATTCCCCTGCCAGACACAATAAGCATTTTAATAATAGTTAGTTATTGCCTATTAGGTTGTGTGTTTATACATAGATAACACTAGCAATTATGCTTTATCTGCAGGCTTAGCCCATTTTTATGGGCATGTCCTTTAGAACAACAGATTTTAATGAGCAAAACCATCTATTTCAAATTTAAAAACACGAATCAACAATGTCCCATACATTTAATACACTGCAGTAAGTATAACACGTTATTTGGAACATATTCAAGGGAAACCAAATTTATATTATGGTTTCCCTTTAAAATTGTGTGCTTTTGTGTAAAAATTGTACTAGAGATGCCAATAAGCAAAACCTGTAACCTAGGTTACAAATCTAAGCGAAGGGCTGGTATGGGCATATGACTGGTAGGGGACGTAGACATTTGGGTATGAAGTCTGCTTATCCTGTCATTTTTTGGAGAAAGCTGGCAACTCTACACAGAGTACTGATTAATAACCCCTCAGGGTGAGTTGTGGATATTAGTACCTATCACTAGTAGATTCTTAAATACATACATCAGCAATGTATCCACAAGAATATATATATATATATATATATATATATATATATATTATTTTTTTTAATGGGACAGGAAACTCCAACATTTTCTTTCATGATTTGGATAGAACATACAATTTTTAACAACTTTTCAATTTACTTATATGATCAAATTTGCTTAATTCTCTTGTTATCATTTGCTGAAGGAGTAGCATTGAGCTACTGGCAGCTAGCTGAACCCATCTAGTTAGCCAATCACAAGAGACAAATGTGTGCAGGCACCAATCAGCAGCAGCTCCCACTAGTGTAGGATATGTGCGGTTTCTTTTTCAACAAGTGATATCAAGAGAACAAAACACATTTAAAAAAAGAAGTTATTTTAAAACTGCCTTTACATTACATTCTCTATCTGAATCATACAAGTTTAATTTTAAATTTCCTATCCCTTTAACTATCTGTGCGCTGATGCCCTATATAAAAATAAGATGTAAATGTAAAAACATAATTATATTTATTTACACGTAACGCTCGTTTCACTGATGGAAAGATACTTACAAATCTATAAACAAATGTCTTTTTTCTCTAGGTGATGATGCGATTCGCCAGCACATTATTATTATTATTATCACGTATTTGTAGAGCGCCAACAGGTTCCGCAGCCCTAAAAAAAGCACATAAATCAGTGCAGCCACTAGACAGTGTAATTATGATGCTATGCTAACAGCTGTGAGCAGGAGGTAGGACACTACCATCTGCAATATGAGGTGCTGCTATTAGCACTAGTAAAAAGGGATTCATCCCCACTAGGGTTGCCACCTCGGCCATATTTTCCTGGACACTTATGAGTTACACATGCTGCAGGGTGTGCAGAAGGGAACATGTATTGTACTGCTGGACATCCCAGGACAGCACCCTCATAGTTGCCAACATTTCAAAAAAAATTCCAGGAGATTTTCAGGGACATTTCCAGGGACATACAACAAAATCCAGGGACTGTCCCTGGAAATCAGGGACTGTTGGCAACTATGCACCCTGCAGCATGTGTAAGTCATAAGTCCCCAGAAAACATAGCCGAGGGGGCAAACCTAATCCCCACTGACAGTAAGAAAAATGACAGCTATGGGAATGTACTCATAGTGAAGAACATAGCTTGTGCAATACAGCCTCTGATTGGTTGTTTTTCTCTGAGCATAGGAAGCTAAAAAAAAGAAGCGTAGACAGTTGTTCAGGGGTCAGGATAACAGCTGGAAGTTTTGTAAGTATAAAAACATGGACAACTTAAAGATGCATTTGAAATATATCACTGCTACATTTTTATACACATATGTAATGCATATCCCTTTAATGTCCCCTTAATCTCTTGTCTGCCATACATTGTCTAGCAATGTACTCTTTGTTAGCCATGAGGTTAATGATTGGTCTGATCAGAAGTGCTAGGATATATTCTTAAAGGGTTAAGAAACGCAAATTTTTTCTTTCATGGTTCAGAAACAACAGGGTGCTCAATCTTGGTGTTCCAGAGGTTTTGGAACTACATTTCCCATGTTGCTCAGCCAGCATTTCCCATGATGTCCAGACACTTTAGGCTAGCTGAGCATCATGGGAAATGTAGTTACAAATCCTCTGGAGCACCAAGATTGAGCACCCCTTGATATACAACATGCAATTTTAAACAACTTTCTAATTTACTTCTTTTATCACATTTTCGTCGCTCTCTTGGTATCTTTTGTTGAAAATCAGGGATGTAAGCTCAGGAGCGTGCACGTGTCTGGAGCACTATATGGCAGCAGTTTTATGAGAATGTCCCTGCCCTACAGTGCTCCAAGCACCTACCTAGGTATCTCTTCAACAAAGAATATTATGGGAGGCGCTAAAAAAGCTCTAAGTGTTAAAGATAAGGAGAATGATTGTTTGTTGCGAGTGTGACTAAATAATATATCAGTAAAGTTCTATTTGGAACATAAAGGAAAGATCCTCAAATGTGAGATGGGGATATTGTAGCAATAATGCAATCTGGATCCTTTTGTAAAAACAAATGTTATACCTAGCGTATGTATCAATATGTCAGAGAACCTGTTTAGGTTTTTTTATAATTCCGTATTTGTTTCATTCGTTTTATTAAGATGTAAAGAAGGTGGTAACCTAAACAGATTCTCTGACATATTGATATATACGCTAGGTATAACATTTGTTTTTACAACATACAATCACTCTCCTTATCTTTAACACTTAGGGCTAGATTTATCAAGCCCCTGCGGCAGCAAGTTCTCACAAGAACTTGCTCGCCGCGATTTATCAAGCAGCGGTCACCAGACCGCTGCTTCCCTAACATCTTCGCCACATCTATTCTGGCGAAATTCAATCTCCTTGGTCGAGTCCGACCGAGGAGATTAACAGCTCCTGCCCGCGCGTGATTGGCTGTGCGCGGGCAGGGGGCAGGATTGCACGCGAGCACAAAATTGCGCTCGTGTGCAATGTTAATTACCTGCGGGTAATTGCGCCCCGCCACAGGCGATCTGAGGCGTACAGGGTTGCGTATACGCGCCCCTGTACGCCTCAGGGTTGATAAATCTAGCCCTTAGAGCTTTTTTAGCGCCTTCCATATACTTTCAAATGATATTTTTCACTTTTTTGTCTAGGAGGAGGACATTATAAGGGAGGCTTAAGTGTTTTAAGTTCAGCGCTATACACTTACCCTTTTTGTAAAGAATATTATGGGAACAAAGCAAATGTGATAATATAAGTAAATTGCAAACAGTATGCTCTATCTGAGTCACAAAAGAAAATTCTGGGGTTTTACCCTTGTTCTGAAAGTGTTAACTGCGGGATAGTATGCAGCAACCATACAGGCTCACAAATGCATAGCAGGGTCATGTAATACCAGTGCCCTGCAAGTGCTTTAGTGCCAAGTTATTAGTATCCTATTACCATATCCTCTTAGCCATATATTTTACATATCCTCTTAGCCATATATTTTACATATCCTCTTAGCCATATATTTTACATATCCTCTTAGCCATATATTTTACATATCCAATTATCAATAAGCTCTCTGCATAGAATTTGCTTCTGCTCTGACCCTGTTAAACCTGACAGCTAAAGTTTAATTCAAAGAGATGCATTCACCATAATTTCCCTATGGGTTGCATGCAAAAGGCTGTGAAATAAAAATCCTTTGCTGACAGTATTGTTTAATTAGAAGACACTGGTTTGTTTCTTTAAAATATAGGGCTTGGCGGAAATTAAAGGGATTTATTGGAAAACAGGCTAGGTAAGTATGGTTGCACATGAAGAGCTCTTTAATCAGACAATATGTTCAATTTCCCAATCTAGCCTTTAAATGTTCTGGGAGGGTGAAAGTCAGAGACTGGGTCTTTCTGACAGATACCGCCTCATCTACTGCCTGCAGTGCTGGTGAGTGAGAACAGGTGCCGCCTCCTCTACTGCCTGCAGTGCTGGTGAGAGAGGTCAGGTGCCGCCTCATCTACTGCCTGCAGTGCTGGTGAGTGAGAACAGGTGCCGCCTCATCCACTACCTGCAGTGCTGGTGAGTGAGAACAGGTGCCGCCTCCTCTACTGCCTGCAGTGCTGGTGAGTGAGGTCAGGTGCAGCCTCATCTACTGCCTGCAGTGCTGGTGAGAGAGAACAGGTGCCGCCTCATCTACTGCCTGCAGTGCTGGTGAGTAAGAACAGGTGCCGCCTCATCTACTACCTGCAGTGCTGGTGAGTGAGAACAGGTGCCGCCTCATCTACTACCTGCAGTGCTGGTGAGAGAGGTCAGGTGCCGCCTCATCTACTGCCTGCAGTGCTGGTGAGCGAGAACAGGTGCCGCCTCATCTACTACCTGCAGTGCTGGTGAGAGAGGTCAGGTGCCGCCTCATCTACTGCCTGCAGTGCTGGTGAGCGAGAACAGGTGCCGCCTCATCTACTGCCTGCAGTGCTGGTGAGAGAGGTCAGGTGCCGCCTTATCTACTACCTGCAGTGCTGGTGAGTGAGAACAGGTGCCGCCTTATCTACTACCTGCAGTGCTGGTAAGTGAGAACAGATGCCGCCTCAACTACTGCCTGCAGTGCTGGTGAGTGAGAACAGGTGCCGCCTTATCTACTGCCTGCAGTGCTGGTAAGTGAGAACAGGTGCCGCCTCATCTACTGCCTGCAGTGCTGGTGAGAGAGGTCAGGGGCCGCCTTATCTACTGCCTGCAGTGCTGGTGAGAGAGGTCAGGTGCCGCCTTATCTAATACCTGCAGTGCTGGTGAGTGAGAACAGGTGCCACCTTATCTACTACCTGCAGTGCTGGTAAGTGAGAACAGGTGCCGCCTCATCTACTGCCTGCAGTACTGGTGAGTGAGAACAGGTGCCGCCTCATCTACTGCCTGCAGTACTGGTGAGTGAGAACAGGTGCCGCCTCATCTACTGCCTGCAGTGCTGGTGAGTGAGAACAGGTGCCGCCTCATCTACTGCCTGCAGTGCTGGTGAGTGAGAACAGGTGCCGCCTCATCTACTGCCTGCAGTGCTGGTGAGTGAGAACAGGTGCCACCTCATCTACTGCCTGCTGTACTGGTGAGTGAGAACAGGTGCAGCCTCATCTACTGCCTGCAGTGCTGGTGAGTGAGAACAGGTGCCGCCTCATCTACTGCCTGCAGTGCTGGTGAGTGAGAACAGGTGCCGCCTCATCTACTGCCTGCAGTGCTGGTGAGTGAGAACAGGTGCCACCTCATCTACTGCCTGCAGTACTGGTGAGTGAGAACAGGTGCCGCCTCATCTACTGCCTGCAGTACTGGTGAGTGAGAACAGGTGCCGCCTCATCTACTGCCTGCAGTACTGGTGAGTGAGAACAGGTGCCGCCTCATCTACTGCCTGCAATGCTGGTGAGTGAGAACAGGTGCCGCCTCATCTACTGCCTGCAGTGCTGGTGAGTGAGAACAGGTGCCACCTCATCTACTGCCTGCCGTACTGGTGAGTGAGAACAGGTGCAGCCTCATCTACTGCCTGCAGTGCTGGTGAGTGAGAACAGGTGCCGCCTCATCTACTGCCTGCAGTGCTGGTGAGTGAGAACAGGTGCCGCCTCATCTACTGGCTGCCGTGCTGGTGAGTGAGAACAGGTGCCCCCTCATCTACTGCCTGCCGTGCTGGTGAGTGAGAACAGGTGCCACCTCGTCTACTGCCTTCAGTGCTAGTGAGAGAGGTCAGGTGCAGCCTCATCTAGTGCCTGCAGTGCTGTCAGAGAGGTCAGGTGCAGCCTCATCTAGTGCCTGCAGTGCTGGTGAGAAAGTTCAGGTGCCTCCTCATCTACTGCCTGCAGTGCTGGTGAGAGAGGTCAGATGCCGCCTCATCTACTGCCTGCAGTGATAGTGAGAGAGGTCAGGTGCAGCCTCATCTAGTGCCTGCAGTGCTGGTGAGAGAGGTTAGGTGCCACCTTATCTACTGCCTGCAGTGCTGGTGAGTGAGAACAGGTGGCCCCTCATCTTCTGCCTGCAGTGCTGGTGAGAAAGTTCAAGTGCCGCCTCATCTACTGCCTGCAGTGCTGGTGAGTGATAACAGGTGAAGCCTCATCTACTGCCTGCAGTGCTGGTGAGTGAGAACAGGTGCAGCCTAATCTACTGCCTGCAGTGCTGGTGAGTAAGAACAGGTGCCGCCTCATTTACTGCCTGCAGTGCTGGTGAGAAAGTTCAGGTGCCGCCTCATCTACTGCCTGCATTGCTAGTGAGAGAGGTCTGGTGCAGCCTCATCTAGTGCCTGCAGTGCTGGTGAGAGAGGTCAGGTGCAGCCTCATCTACTGCCTGCAATTCTAGTGAGAGAGGTCAGGTGCAGCCTCATCTAGTGCATGTAGTGCTAGTGAGAGAGGTCAGGTACCGCCTCATCTAGTGCTTGCAGTGCTGAGATCAGGTGTCGCCTCACCTACTGCCTGCAGTGCTGGTGAGTGAGAACAGGTGCCGCCTCATCTAGTGCTTGCAGTGCTAGTGAGAAAGAACAGGTGCTGCCTTATCTACTGACTGCAGTTCTAGTGAGAGAGATCAGGTGAGCCTCATCTATTGCCTGCAGTGCTGGTGAGTGAGAACAGGAGCCGCCTCATCTAATGCTTGCAGTGCTGGTGAGTGAGAACAGGTGCCACCTTATCTACTGCCTACAGTGTTGGTGAGAAAGTTCAGGTGCCGCCTCATCTACTGCCTGCAGTGCTAGTGAGAGAGGTCAGGTACTGCCTCATCTACTGCCTGCAGTGTTGGTGAGAAAGTTCAGGTGCCGCCTCATCTACTGCTTGCAGTGCTAGTGAGAGAGGTCAGGTACCGCCACATCCAGTGCCTGCAGTGCTGAGATCAGGTGCCACCTCATCTACTGCCTGCAGTGCTAGTGAGAGAGTTCAGGTACCGCCACATCTAGTGCCTGCAGTGCTGAGATCAGGTGCCGCCTCACCTACTGCCTGCAGTGCTGGTGAGTGAGAACAGGTGCTGCCTCATCTACTGCCTGTAGTGCTGGTGAGTGAGAACAGGTGCCGCCTCATCTACTGCCTTTAGTGCTGGTGAGTGAGAACAGGTGCCGCTTCATCTACTGCCTGCAGTGCTACTGAGAGAGATCAGGTGCGCCTCATCTAGTGCTTGCAGTACTGGTGAGAAAAGGTGTCACTTCAACTAGTGCCTGCAGTGCTACTGAGGGAGATCAGGTGCCCCTTCATCTAGTGCCTGCAGTGCTGGTAAATAAGAACAGGTGCCGCCTTATCTAGTGCATGCAGTGCTAGTGAGAGAGGTCAGGTGCCGCCTCATCTAGTGCCTGTAGTGCTGGTGAGAGAGACCAGGTACCTCCTCATCTAGTGCCTGCAGTGCTGGTGAGAGAGAACAGGTGCCGCCTCATCTAGTACCTGCAGTGTTGGTGAGAGAGAACAGGTGCTGCCTCATCTAGTGCCTGCAGTGCTGGTGAGAGACGACAGGTGCCGCCTCATCTAGTGCCTGTAGTGCTTAGTGAGAGAGATCAGGTGCCGCCTCATCTAGTGTCTGTAGTCCTTAGTGAGAGAGGTCAGGTGCCGCCTCATCTAGTGCCTGCAGTGCTTAGTTAGAGAGATCAGGAGCCGCCTCATCTAGTGCCTGTAGTGCTTAGTGAGAGAGATCAGGTGCCGCCTCATCTAGTGCATGCAGTGCTGGTGAGAGAGATCAGGTGCCGCCTCATCTAGTGCCTGCAGTGCTGGTGAGAGAGATCAGGTGCCGCCTCATCTAGTGCCTGCAGTGCTGGTGAGAGAGGTCAGGTGCTGCCTCATCTAGTGCCTGTAGTGCTGGAAATAGAGATCAGGTGCCGCCTCATCAGGTGCCGCCTTATCTATTACTTGCAGTGCTGGTGAGAGAGATCAGGTGCTGTGTTATCTGGTGCCTGCAGTGCTAGTGGAAGAGATCAGGTGCCATCTCATCTAGTGCCTGTAAGTGCTGGTGACTGTACAATAACACAGACACATCACTGCACCATATTTCTAGTGCCAACATAACATTGGTTCATACACATATTATGTGATAACAATAAATCACTTTTTGTTTTCCTCAGTATTTTTAAACTTTGCTCAGAAGCCCTGCAAGTAAAAAGAAATTCATAGTGGTGCAGATTTATGGATGTCTGTAGGCGAGGAACCGAGCCCTTCTCGCTCTGACTGCAGTGACCACAACCGTGTAGCCTGTTCTCTTAACAGGTTATTGTTGAGGTCAGCATTTCCACTGGCAGATAGGGACTTTTCACCTTAAACTGGTTATTAATTTATAGTTTTATTTTGATTTATTCTATTCTATTTTATTTTATTAATTTATTTTGTTTCAATATATTAGAAAAGCAAAACAGCATTGAGTATAGAAGTGCATTAGGTTTATGCCATGAAGTTCTCAACTGTATGTGGTATCCACTTTGACAAAATCCTCCCAGATGGTAAAAACCAGGGATGTAACTACTGGGGATGCAGAGGTCGCGACTGCGACCAGCCCCCCTCAGGGTGGCCCAGCTGCCTTCAACACAAACTTAGCTATAGATCTCATTGGCAGCTTTGGCGTGCACATTGGCTTCTGACTGCACGTGTAGTCTCTGCAAAGGCTAAAAAATTCCTTAGCTCCCATAAATATGTCGATGGCTGAGCTCTTAATTGATTGACTGCCTTCTCAGGATTACCCATTAACTCTCTGCACTCTGACATCATTGAGGGAAGCAGACACTATCCATTGTGGCACTTAGGGAGAACTTAACCCTGTGAAAGACACAAGGCTTTCAATTCTCAGTGAGTTTTAGAATTGTAAAGTGTTAAAAAGTTGTTACTAATTAATTATTTAGCCTAATTTTTACAGGAATTTCCTTTGTTTTAGTTTTATACTGCCCTATACATTCATTGCCTTCAAAATTGTACTTGCTCATATAAATCTTTATAACACTGAATTTAGTCTCTTCTTGTGGCTAGAACTATTTTTATTAAGAATCTTGTGTTGCTTGTACTATTGGTGTACATTTATAAGAATAACCCTCTTGATGATGCTATGGTATTTTAGAACTTAAAGAGACAGTCTCCACCAGAATTGTTATTGTTTAAAAAGATAGATAATCCCTTTATTACCCATTTCCTAGTTTTGCATAACCAACACAGTTATATAAATACACTTTTTATCTCTGTGATTATCTTGTATCTAAGCCTCTGCAAACTGCCCCCTTATTTCACTTCTTGTTACAGACATCCATTTTAGCCAATCAGAGCTGGCTCACCTAAACTCCACATGCGTGAGCACAGTGTTATCTATATGACACACATGAACTAACACCCTCTAGTGGTGAAAAACTGTCAAAATGCCCTGAGAGAAGAGGAGGCCTTCAAGGGCTTACATTCTCTATCCGAATCATGAAAGTTTATTTTGGAATAGACTGTTCCTTTAAGATGACCAGGAATCCCTATTATCTATTTACTCTTGATATATCTCTATAGCTATGTCATCTACACCTATATATCTCAAGAGTAAATAGATAATAGGGATTGCTGGTCTGCTTATGAGGGTATTGTGTAAAATCTAACTTGAGCAGCCATATGTGTGTGTGTATACATATATTTATATAGATATGTGTGTATATATATATATATATATATGTGGTAGCCGGTGGCCTAGCACTCCTTCCACATCAATGTTTCCAGTGCCTGGGTGCAATCCTCAAGTAATATGTATAGAATACTAGTAGAGAAGGAGGGCACTCACAGGACTTCATACATAAGATAATCTTTTATTGTAGTTCTAACATAAGTATAGTGTCGACGTTTCGGCCTTTTCTTAGGCCTTCTTCAAGACAAGTTTCATAATCTTAGCTCGTGCGGAACACAGCGTCCGCGTGATACTCCTAGAATGACAGAATCATTAGTTCCTAATGTCTGGCTGTGAAAAGCTAATACAATGGACTGAGATAAAAGGTGACCTTCAAGGGCTTAGAAATAACATATGCGCCTACCTAGGTTTAGCTTTCAACAAAGAATACAAAGAGAACAAAGCAATTTTGATGATAAAAGTAATTGGAAAGTTGTTTATTTTGACTTTACTGTCCCTTTAAGCATTTTATATTTTAGTCACAAGGTGTTTTATATCCTTTAAGTTACTCTTACTACATGTGTCCTGATGCAGGCAAACTATTAAAGGGGCGGTCTATTGTAAAATAAATGACTGTACTGAGGGCTAGATTACAAGTGGAGCGTAAAAATATTAGCGCTATTAAAGGCTAACACTGTTCAAGTTAAATTAATAGTGCTCCTATCCTTGCGCTAGCATTACAAGATGAAAGTGAAATGTTGCAGCCAACCAGCATTTAAAGTGCACATATATGCAACAAAGCATCATATATAATTTTGCTATGCTGTCTCTATAGTCACATGTAAAACTGATTTTATACGCACGCCGATAGAAATGGAATGTTCCTTTAACTATTTTTATAACACCTGCTCAAGTAAGAATATTTTTTACCATGCAAATCACCATAGGTACAGTAATAGTTACATGATGTTACGCTGCACACTATTACAGTACACTGCGCAAACTAGTAAGGTGGCATCCTGGCTGTGTTTTGTCACTCTGGTGGTTAAGCAGTTAAATGCATTTTTAAATGCAAAATGCACGTTGAAAAAATATTTTTTAATACAATTGCAATATTTCATCAAAAAATTTAGATTTATTTTTTTCCATATTACACAGCCCTAATATAATATAATATATATATGTGTGTGTGTGTTATGGGTAAAGTCAGATATTGGGTAATCCTAGGATTACCCGGGTAAAATGGATATTACCCAAGCGGCTGTGGGTAAAGCCCAATGCAAGATCATAAATCCCCTCAGAGTGCGGACTCACCGCGCCAAACAAATATAGCACGCACTGTCATTTCCCCATCTTCACTATCTTTTTTTTTTTTTTTTTTTTGCCTCTGCCTGGGGGCAAAAGCCCCCCCCCCCTCCGTTTAAGCCTCAGATGGAGGCAAAAAAAAAATAGTGTACATGAGGGAATTACAGTACATTGGGGTTTACATCCATTTTACCCTGGTACCTAGGATTACCGGAATTTCTTACTTATTATTTATTTATTTATAAAATATTTTACCAGGAAGCATACATTGAGATTTCTCTCGTTTTCAAGTATGTCCTGGGTCCACAAAATATTGCATTGATACAATAGGGTACAATAAAATACAAAAACAATATTAATACACAATATATGCAAAGTTTAACATAGAACAGGTAGGAAATATATAATCAACCATGACAGAATTTGTGTTTTGAGATATGTAGAGAGGGATCTCTTAAAGGAAATTAGGCTTGGGGAAGGTTTGAAAGTGTGCGGGAGGTCGTTCCATAACTGTGGTGCTCTGTAGGAAAAGGAGGATCGAGCTGCTTTCTTTTTGTATTGAGGCAAACTAAATAATGTGCTGGTACAGGATCGGAGGTTATAGGAGGTGGGAACAGCCGGGGAGAGCATTCTGCTCAGGTAGGGTGGGAGCTTCCAAGAAAAGCTCTTAAACACAAGACTGGAAAGATGGAGGGTGCGTCTGGATTCCAGCAACAGCCAGTTTAGTTATTTTAGCATGTCACAATGGTGGGTCCTGTAGTTACATTGTAGCACAAAGCGGCAGAACGAGTTATACAGTGTATTAAGTTTATTTAGGTGAGTTTGCGGTGCAGGTGCATATACTACATCCCCATAATCCATGATAGGCATCAGCATTTGCTGTACAATCTTTCCCTTTACTGTAGCGCTGAGGCAGGCTTTGTTTCTGTACAGGGCACCTAGTTTTGGATATAGTTTTGGATATTTAGATTGGAGTTTAGATGCAAGTTTTTCTATGTGGAGGCCAAAAGATAGATTGGGTTCTAACAACATACCCAAGTATTTGAAAGAGTAGACTGCGGTCAGTGTGACATTTGATTTTGTTTTGATGCGTAGATGGGAGTTTTGTAGTTTGTGTAATTTAGGTACCGTTCCAAAGATCATTGTGACAGTTTTATCAGTGTTTAGGAAGAGTTTGTTTTTTGAGATCCACTTTTCTACCTCTGTGAACTGGTCTTGGAGCACTGCTTCAAGCTGCGGCAGAGTGGAATTGTTTGCAAAGATTACTGTGTCGTCTGCGTACATGTGTACAGTTGAGGATTTGCAGACATTTGGCAAATCATTTATAAATAATGTGAATAGTATACCCGTAACATATATATAAATATAAATTTTAAAAAATTAGCCCATTCATGTTCGGGTATTTCAGAGAAGAACTTGCCCAAAATACCAGAGAGTTTTTAGCATTTTTGCTATCATTACATTTAACCAGAAATAGAGCCTTTTTTGTTTTATTTACCTGCCAAAACTATATTTTTTTGTTTAAGTAGACAACCCAAGGTATTGATCTAGGTCCCTTTTGGTATATTTCATGACACCATTTCACCGACAAATGCAATCAAATAAAAAAAATTGTTAACTTATTCACAAACGTGGGTTTTTTTTTTACAGAAATTATTTACATGCCTCTTGTGCAATCATGACACAAATGATTGTAAAAGCTTCTCTGGGATCCCCTTTGTTCAGGTAATTAGACATACATGGCTTTGCCATTGCTTTTTGGTAATTAAAAGGGTAATATTTGCAGCTGCACACCACACTTCTTTTATTCCCAGCGGTGAAGGGGTTAGTCAGGTAGCTTTTAAGGTTAATTTTAGCTTTAGTGTAGAGATTACCCTCCCACCTGATACCTCCCACCTCCCGATCCTTTCCAAACCACTCTATTCCCTCCCTCACTCCCCACTGGTCACCACCATCTTAGGTACAGGCAGACAGTCTGCAGATTAGTTTTTTTATTATTATTATTTTTATATCCCCCCAAATAGTTCTCGAACCTTGAAACAGCTAATTAGAGAGGCAAGAAAGCCCACACTTAAAAAGCAAAGACTACATATATAGCACTCACGGGGTTGTAGTAGGTGTAACTGTCATGCAAATGGGTCACTTTATATACCAGACAACTATAAATGCAAATTAGTCTTGGATATGTACATATGACTGTGAGTAATTAACATATAACTTTTATTATAAATACACAATAAAATAGGAAGATACCGAATTAGAAACACTCTTAGGAGCCTATCATAGTGGTACTATTGGGTATTGAAAATCAAGATGGAGGAGAATACTATGGTGGGTTGAGAATGAGTGCCTGAGGTTGAAAAATAATAACACCTCAGACGGTTTGTCATGAACTAAATGTTTGGTACATTAGCCAATAAATATAGAAGACTATCCTAATCTTGACACTCACTCCAATTAAGAAGAAACCATAAGGAATATTATTATCGGTACTAAGCACAATAGATAAAAACTTTGTATAACGTAGATTGAACTACTTATGGTGTGCTTATTTTGTAAGTTATATTATTAACATTCCCTCGTTTGAAAATACTTAGTACTGATTTTAGCAGTTATCCACGATAACCCTGCAAATGAGTTCAGTTGAAAATATTCTGAGGTACATGTTATGCCATGTATGGCTAGTTATAATAGTAAGGCTCTGTGTTATTTGAACTCAAATGTCAGGTGATACTAATCTAGTTGGTCAACAAGGGTGATTGGTTATAAACATAAAGGTAACACCTATAGTGTAAAAAGGCTACTACATTTTTTATTTAAAAAGACAATTAAAGTACCAGTACATTATTTTATCAAATTAACCATCTTGCTGTGGTGAATAAGCTTAGGTGTGCGTATAAAACTTACAAAACCAACTTAAAGGACCAGTCAACATTCTAAATTTGCATAATCAACAAATGCATGATAAGAAGACAATGCAATAGCACTTAGTCTGAACTTCAAATGAGTAGTAGATTTTTGTTAAATAAATTGCAAAGTTATTTCCACTCCCCCTGTATCATGTGACAGCCATCAGCCAATCACAAATGCATGTACTTATAAGCTGTGAATTCTTGCACATGCTCAGTAGCAGTTGGTGACTCAAAAAGTGTAAATATAAAAAGACTGTGCACATTTAATGGAAGTAAATTGGAAAGTTGTTTAAAATTGCTGCTCTATCTGAATCATGAAAGTTTAATTTTGACTAGGGATGGGCGAATGTTTCTAGAAATGCAAAATTTAAAATGAATTTTGATACATTCGTTAGTTCGAATCGAATTTCGAATGTTTATATAAGATTCTAACATTCTATTTTCGAATTTTCGTTTTCGAATTTTTCAATAAAATTTGAAAATATTCGTTCGAATAATAGAATGTTTAGCTATGTATTCATTCAATTTCGAAATGTAATATTCGAATTCGAATGTGACATTCAAATTTGAAATAGTATTTCTAGTCTACAACTGTGTTTAATAAATGTAATATTCGAATTTGAAATAGTATTTCTAGTCTAGTACTGTGTTTCTAGTACTGTGTTTTAAATGTCACATTCAAATTTGAAATAGTATTTCTAGTCTAATACTGTGTTTTTTAAATGTAATATTCGATTCGAATGTGATATTCGATTCGAATGTGATATTCGATTCTAATGTGATATTCGATTTGAATGTGACATTCGAATTCGAAATAGTATTTCTACTCTAATACTGTGTTTTATAAATGTAATATTCGAATTCGAATGTGACATTCGAAAACTGTAAATAACATTCGAAAATCAAATTTTTAAGAATATTCGTTCTTATCAACATTCTATTATGTAAATCAAATTTCTACAATAACATTCGTTCTAACATTCGAATTCGAATATAAACACATTTGCCCATCCCTAATTTTGACTTGAGTGTCCCTTCAAATATACATAAACAATTTTGTAAACACTTGGAAGAATACCGTTGAGTATTATAGGTAGCGTACCGATAATAAGTATATTAGCCATTATCGCCACTTAGATTGTTCGTCGGTATATTATATAAGCAGCTGAATGGTAGTAACTAAAGTCTCCTAAAGGGAGAGCAGTGGTGTTTACAATCTCTCGGTTCCAATATGTTGAGAAGCTATATATAGACAAATTGTGTCAAATTACGTGCTTTACCAGAGCGGTTACTGTTGCAATTAAAATTGATTAATATTATGCCACATAAAGTAATAAGAGGTCTTGCAGTATTGCGTTCTACTGTAATTATAGTAACCGATGTTATGAGAGTAAAGATGACATTCTATATATATGTAGTTCCAAATATTAGCCGCGTTTAGCTGCCGTGCGGCACCAGGCAAGGTTTATCAACTGCTTTTGAATAACAATTACCTTAAGTGTTCCTACTCCCCATGCTCCCACCATCAGGTCTCAATACAATATTACACTTCTAAGACCCATTGACAACTATGACCAAAAGCAGCCTAAGGCAATCTAAAAATACAGGATCTCTTAGGACTCCTCACCATTACCCTAAAGTCCCTAACATGTTTCGCCTAACCGACTTTTTCAAAGGGTGAGCACACCGCTCACTGTTTTTTATAGCGTGACGTGACAGCCATGCCTCTTATACCAACGTCATCCATTTTTAGCCAATCCCCAGCATGTTCTTATAGTATGGTAAGTACATGCCAGAGTCTTGTTGATACGTAACTAATATGGCATCAATGTATGAAGTTTGTAGTTGCAGACTCCCCTCAGTTGTGAATTGATGATAAATACTTCGTACCAGACTAGATGTTTTTTATGAATTTATCCAAAGGGCATATGATAATACTTTCTAGATTAAGCTTGTCTATTGATTCAATATATGACAGCGGTATTCATTTTCATACTTACAGAATTCCCTTGAGAACCTTTCCAGGGAGGTTGTGAGTGACAAATCTCAATTTGGTTTGTGAGTGAATTTGCAAATGTTTATATTTAACTCATATTTACGTGTTGACATTGTGACTCGTGGAATAAATCCATGTTACGTAAATAGTGAGGTTATTATAAATACTACACAAACATAAAGAAACGAATTAGACTAACTGAAAAGCATGAAAACCACGCTGCGGAATCTGTTGACGCTCTACAAATACCTGATAATAATAATATTGTGAAAGCATTGTAATACACACTGATATAAAGTGATTACAACCTTACAATAAGGATAAAATATTAAAAATGTGTATGTATTAAATAAATTACAAAGTACTTTAATGTGAACTTATTAATAAAAAGTGATAGGGATTATCCTGGGCTACTAAGGAGTAATTGATGAGTTAGGAATATGTGGTGACTTCATCATCTCTTATCTAATGCCTATTGAAGTTTCAAGCTTGTGGGGTCTATCTGGTAGTGTACAACTGAGGAATAGGATTGGATTTCACAGGATCTGCTAGATTGAAGAGGCTATTTTTTCAAAACTTGTTATAAAAAAGGAGAAAAGTTATTATGCTCATTGAGACCCAATGGATATAGTGTGTTTAACAAAAAAATCCATTTACTTTCAGCTTTAAGCAGGGTTTTCTCAACATCCCCTCCTCTAATTCCAAACTTCACTTTCTGTAACCCAAAACATTTTAGATCACTTTGTTTTGAGTTGTGTTTATTAATAAAATATTTTGCCACTGAGGTTAATGGTTTTCCTGTTTGGAGGTCTTTTGCAGCATTCTTGATGTTCCTAAGATGTTCCTGCAACCTCACTCTTATCTTTATGGTTGTCATGCCGATATAAAATAAGTCACACTTGCACCGTACTGCATATACTACCCCTTCAGTCTGGCAGTTAATGTGTGCATTTATTTTGTGAGGTTTACTGAAACGATCTTGTATTGTACTTATTTTTTAACATGTAGTTGCATGTGGTGCAGGTTCCGCAATTGAAGGAACCATGTGTAAATGCACTGATTGTTTTTTGACCCTCCAGATGGCTTGGGCTTATTAGATCTTTTAAGTTGCGAGTTCTCCTGTACTCTGTTTGGATTTGGTTACCCAGAATTGTTTTTAAATAGGGATCAGACATCAAGATATGCCAGTTATCCTGTAGTATATTTCTTATATATGGACTAGCTGGATTGTATGTCGATATAAATCTTATCTGATCTTGTTTAGATTTAATTTTTTTCTTCTGAAGTAGCTCCTTCCTGTTGGTCACTCTTGCCCTGTGTTCCGCCTTTTTAATTGCCCTTTTACTGTATCCCCTCAATAGGAGTCTTTCTGTTAGTTCTTTTGCTCTTTTCTTATAACTCAAATCTGAGGAACAGTTTCTTTTCATTCTCAAGAATTCACCAATCGGGAGGGCTTGAATTGTGTTTGGAGCATGGGCACTGGAGCTATGAAGGACACTATTGGTCGCTGTTGGTTTTCTATGTACATCCGTTGCTAGTGTCCCATATGAAGTTTTATTTATTTCCAAATCTAGGAAATTTACCATAGTTAAACTGGCATCATAGGTTAATTTGATGTTCAGATGATTCGAATTCAGATTGACTAGAAAAAGATCCAGTTCCTCTTTTGTACCTTCCCACAGTAACAGTACATTGTCTATTTACCTTATCCAGAGGGGAATTTTTTTCAAAAAACTTGAGTTAATATCAGAAAATATATATCTGTGCTCCCACCAGCCTAAAAACAGACTGGCATAGGTGGGAGCACATGCTGTGCCCATGGCAGTACCTCTTGTTTGCAGATAAAAACAATTGTTGAAAGTGAATTAATTGTATTTGAGTACAAATTTGAGTAATTGTAGTAAGAACTCATCATGAATGGGGTCTTCTTCAGACCCAATTGTGAGGAACCATTCTATTGCTTCTAAACCTAGTTCATGTCTAATACAGGTATAGAGCGATTCTACATCGGCAGTAACAAGCCAAGTACTCTTTGAGATGTTAATATTGTCCAATTGATTCAGAACATTTGTGGTGTCTTGTACATAAGAGGAGATCTGGGTGAGATAGTTTCTTAATCTGTAATCTATATATTTGCTTGCCTTTTCAGTGAGACTACCAATTCCAGACACTATCGGACGACCGGGGGGTGGGGGGGTAAGTTTTATTTTTGTGAATCTTGGGGATTACATAAATGGTGGCTACGATGGGATTTGTCACTTTTAGGAACTGAAATTCCTTAGTTGTAATAATATTGTCATTTTTAGCCCCTTCTATTAGATTCATGTAAATTTGTAAATACTCTTGTTTAGGATTATAGCCTAATTTGGTGTAGCAGGAGTTGTCTCGTAGTTATTTGTCTGTTTCCTGTCGATACATCTTAAGCGGCCATAAAACAATATCCCCCCCCCCTTGTCCGAGTTTCTAACCTCCCTCCTCCACTAATTGCGGCCATCTTTAGTACTGGCAGCTGTCTGACAGTACATATAAATACTAATATTTTTTTAATTGTATTAAATGTTTTATTTTCCTGTAGTGTAATGGTCCCCTCACCTCCCCCCTCCTGTTATAATTAGCTAGGGTCTCTAACCTCCCCCATCCCACCTATGTATCTGTAGTGTAGTGGTCCCCTCACCTCCCCCCTCCTGTGATCATTAGCTAGGGTCTCCAACCTCCCCCATCCCACCTATGTTTCTGTAGTGTAGTGGTCCCCTCACATCCCCCCTCCTGTGATCATTAGCTAGGGTCTCCAACCTCTCCAATCCCACCTATGTTTCTGTAGTGTAGTGGTCCCCTCACCTCCCCCCTCCTGTTATCATTAGCTAGGGTCTCTAATCTCCCCCATCCCACCTATGTTTCTGTAGTGTAGTGGTCCCCTCACCTCCCCCCTCCTGTGATCATTAGCTAGGGTCTCCAACCTCTCCCATCCCACCTATGTTTCTGTAGTGTAGTGGTCTCCTCACCTCCCCCCTCCTGTGATCATTAGCTAGGGTCTCCAACCTCCCCCATCCCACCTATGTTTCTGTAGTGTAGCTCCCCATCCCTTCCTCTCCCTTAATTTGCTTTCTTCTTCTTTTTTGCTTCATTTTCATTTTCTAGCCATTCCAATACATAAGGAGAGCAGACAAAATTCTGGAAAAATATATTAAAAAACTAATTTTAGATGGCTATCCTCATAGAAGTTATTGGAGGTATTACAGTGATGCAAATTAATGTGAAAAGTTTACTATAAGTACTGTAGTTTGAATAGACTGGGATTTATTTAATTGTAATGAAAAGCCTAGTGATGCACTTTTTCATGGGAATTTGGATGAACTGTATTTCATTCCTGTGTGCAAAGAAGATATATAATTTGATTTTTTTTTTTAATGAAACATCCCTTTAAGAACAGAATTGAACACTACGTGTACCCAGTGACGTGCCACGCAGCCACATCACAGCCTAACATGTAATCTTCTCTACATACTCATTATCTTTTCAGGGCCAAATTATGCTTACAGAAAACCAGCATTATATATGGACATCATTATGAAAACTATAGTATACAGTCTGAATAGTATATACACAGACAATCACACAAATGCTCCCAGAGAAATTGTATGCCCTATAGGAATGAATAAAAGTTTAATTTCTAATTTACCCCTTTAATAACATTATACATATAGCAATCAAGACGTTCTTCATTATTCTCTTATGGAATTTTAATCAAAGAATACCAAAAGAAATATCTACATTTGAAAACAGCACTCATTTTAAAAATGTTGTTAATTATATGCAACATCTGAATCATAAAAGTTTCTTTTTTTCATTTTTCTTGTTTTTATTATGTATATATATATATATATATATGTGTATATATATATATATATATATATAAATCATATGTCCTAATTGATGCACTCACTTTTGCTCCATAACAACCGGAATGCACAATGTTTCAACCACATAGCTTTAGTGTAGATTTTACACTGGATTTTGCACAGACTAAAACTTACCTTTTATTTTCTATTTAAAAACATAAAAACCTACATAACGTTTCGGTGTACTCTGACAACTTTATCAAGTGCTACAACAGCATAGACAGCAGTGTATACATTGTAAACGCAGTAGCACTTTTATAACAACAACATTACGTAGCCCAATTGTCATTGCCCAAGCACGTGACCACACGTCATAGATAGTACCGCCCATGCCTTTTAATTCAATGGCTCCACAACAGCAGCAGTGTGAACTCCTATTGGTGGACATAACCATACGCCACATGTAAACAAAAACATGGCAACATGTTGGTACGTGATCAGTGATCTTGATGCTAAGTACAAATTACCCCGTTATACACATAGGACCAGATTACAAGTGGAACGCTAATTAACGTTCCTGCTCGAGCATTAACTGGCTAGAAGTTTTTTGCACGCGTCGGGTTGCACTCTATGAGTTGAAAGTAAATTGTTTTCGTCCGCATGCTAACCCGATAAGTGCAAAAAGCCGAACTTAGAATATCATGCACACAAAAATCCTATTCCCCCACAGAAGTCTCATATGCAAACCCAATCGCATATTCTCATGTTTGCTAACACGACATGAGAATATGAATATTTCACATTCCAATGTTCTTCACATAGAAGAATATATTGTATTTATTCTTAAATAAATATTACTACATACATCTGATGTTATTTAGGTACAATATATATATATACACCTATATATATATATATATATATATATATATATATATGATTATATATAGCTATATATATATATATATATAATTAAAAATACATAAATCCACACACAGCAGTACTTTGAAATAAAAGAACCTATATTCACAGCGGGGTCACATAGATGTGCAAAGTTTCGGGCCCCCTGCCCTTAATCATGCATAATTGATACCACATGAAGCATCAATATATAGCCATATCCCTAATTGGGTCTCCAATCACAAACCAGAGGCATCACCTCCCCCTGGTGGCTAAAAATAATTAATGCAGTTTCATTTCATATAGTCATTTAAAATGATATATGCCAATATAGATTAAAACCATATTTACATAAATAGTATAAATCCTACACTATGATGTAGAATACAGCAGATTGTATCAAGAGCAATTTTATGTAGTTAATTTACAGAAAAGCATTTAGATCAAATTCTTTATTTAAGCACACAGGCTGCATATAATTCAACTTGTGGATCCAAAATGCTTCCCTTCTTTTTAAGAGGAGTTCCCTATCACCCCCCCCCCCCCCTCGTCTAGGATAAGCTACAGTGTCAATGATTTAGAAACTGAGCTGGCTAATGTTATGGCCATATTGCAAAACATGGGAGGAGACTGGAGCTATTACATCTAATATTGCTCTTATGTTGATTAATTCTCTCCCATACCTTGCGGGTGGTCTCTCCAATGTAGACCCTCCCACATGGACACTTAATTAAATAAATTACAAATGTATTTTCACATGTAAAGTAACCCTCTAATGTCATACTTTTTTCCTGTTAATGGGTGTACAAAGTTAGACCCTTTAATCATGGAATTACAATTACAATTAGAAGAGTCTTGTAAATATGAAAATAAGTTTTGAACCACCAGTTGCAAGTGATAGTCAATGAACTCAGCTACTTTAGCACAAAGTGAATTTCTAGCAGACACTATTGGCCTGCCAGGAGGGTCTGTCAAGGTTTTGTGTATTTTCAGTAGTAAACATAAAACCGGTACCATTGGGTGATCTACCATCATATAGTCAAGTTCACTCTCATTAATTGCACCGGCCTCAAAACAATATTTCAAGAGTGCATCAGTAGTTTTTTTTTAAAAAAAAGTCTGGGTTAGATAGACAGATAAGTCAGTTAGTTGCTTTAATGCTTCGTTCCTATAATCATAATGACTCTGAACTACAATAGACCATGGATTTATCATTTCTCAAATTATCTAAAGCTAATTTCTCACCTTGTGTTGAATTTTAAAAATTAATAGTCGGTGAAAATGTATCAAACTCAACAGAAAGCATATGAGTAAAGCTTCGGATAGAAGGATTAGTATTAGGTGGGTCGAAAGCAGAAGGAACTTTAAAATCATGCCTCTGTCCTATCTGTTTACCTTTAAAAAAAATCTCTCAACTTTAACTGACGTTGTAGTTTGTGAATATCAACATTAACCCTAAACCTGTCTATTTTTGGTGTAGGAATAACCCACGTTTAAGTAGTTTAAATTCATCAACATTAAAAACACAGCTACTCAGATTGTACACAACTACCTGTTTTTTTTAGGTTTCTTTTTGCCTCCCTTACTAATGTGGGGAACTTTTCGTTTCTTTTTGGTCTAGGAGGTTTTGCTGCCAACCTGGTGGTGATCCCTGATAAATAATAATCATTTATTTTTGTATTATTTATTTTACTTCCACCTTATTTTTTTATGCAACTAGATGTGTTCCCTCGAAGACAAAAAAACAATTCACCTGAGCAGGTTTGTTTTTGATATGCAGTCACATATATGTTATTCTTTATAACCATGGGCTCATACAACAGTGTACTCTAATGCACAGCATCTTAGTTATGTGACTGTGAAGCAGGCTGTGCAACTAAAAGAAAAGTCATAAACACTAATTTCTTCCAACTTCTTCAAGAGATGAAAGGGTTACAGAGATAGTGTCATCCCCCTTCTCAGCAGCCATTGATGTTTCCAAACTAATCTTTTCCATATCTGCTTTAGGAGAGGGGTGATGTGTTGTGAAAATGCCCCCCCCCTCTCCTGTATCTGCTGCTGAGATCTCACTGTAGGTCAATGGACCTCTCTCTGCCCATATTGCATTTAGATCCTGTCCTGTCGGTACCATTGTGATGTCATGGAAACAAACCATGCCTCCAAATTCACTTCCCATTTATGTGCATAAATTTAGCAACAATACTAATTTTAGGGAGAGTGAAAATGCACACTGTGCAGGGCTCACATCTGCCACAACACATTTACAGCTACAATCTGCTCCACTTTCTTTGTTCTGTAGCATTTAATGGGATTTTTGGCAATCCTGTTTTTCAGCTTTACAGTCTGCAGATCTCTGCTGCAAATATTGTGCTATTTGTGTAAGGTGAGAATTGCATTACTAGTACCACACATGGCATATAATGCAACTGGGACACCGGGGGACGTCATTATCCGTGTCCACAATACAGAACCTAACTGCTTATGTTATGGCTTTTCACAAAATAACTAAAATGCTCAGCAGCCAGTTGGGGGACGTCATCCAAGATAGCGTCCCTCGAATTCCGATTGGCTGATAGGTTTCTATCAGCCAATCGGAATTAAGGTAAGAAAAATCTGATTGGCTGATTCAATCAGCCAATCAGATTGAAGTTCAATCTGATTGGCTGATCCAATCAGATTGACCTTGCATTCTATTGGCTGTTCCGATCAGCCAATAGAATGCGAGGTCAATCCGATTGGCTGATTGGATCAGCCAATCGGATTGAACTTCAATCTGATTGGCTGATTGAATCAGCCAATCAGATTTTTCTTACCTTAATTCCGATTGGCTGATAGAATCCTATCAGCCAATCGGAATTCGAGGGACGCCATCTTGGATGACGTCCCTTAAAGGAACCGTCATTCGTCGTTAGTCCGTCGGTTGAGGAGGATGGCTCCGCGTCGGCTCTATGGAAGATGGCTCCGCTCCGGATGGATGAAGATAGTAGGGAGATCTTCAGGGGGTTAGTGTTAGGTTTATTTAAGGGGGGTTTGGGTGGGTTAGAGTAGGGGTATGTGGGTGGTGGGTTTTAATGTTGGGGGGGTTGTATTTTTTTATAGGTAAAAGAGCTGATTACTTTGGGGCAATGCCCCGCAAAAAGCCCTTTTAAGGGCTGGTAAAAGAGCTGATTACTTTGTAATTTAGAATAGGGTAGGGCATTTTATTATTTTGGGGGGCTTTTTTTATTTTATTAGGGGGCTTAGATTAGGTGTAATTAGTTTAAACTTCTTGTAATTTTTTTATTTTCTGTAATTTAGTGTTTGTGTTTTTTTGTATTATAGATTAGTTTATTTAATTGTATTTTAGTTTAGCTAATTGTAGGTAATTTATTTAATTAATTTATTGATAGTGTAGTGTTAGGTGTATTTGTAACTTAGGTTAGGATTTATTTTACAGGTAATTTTGTAATTATTTTAACTAGGTAGCTATTAAATAGTTATTAACTATTTAATAGCTATTGTACCTAGTTAAAATAAATACAAAGTTGCCTGTAAAATAAATATAAATCCTAAAATAGCTACAATGTAACTATTAGTTATATTGCAGCTATATTAGGGTTTATTTTATAGGTAAGTATTCAGTTTTAAATAGGAATAATTTATTTAATTATAGTAAATTTATTTAGATTAATTTAAATTATATTTAACTTAGGGGGGGTTAGGGTTAGGTTTAATAACTTTATTATAGTAGCGGCGACATTGGGGTTAATATTTGTATGTAGGTGGCGGCGATGTTAGGGAGGGCAGAATAGGGGTTAATACAATTTATTATAGTGTTTGTGAGGCGGGAGTGCGGAGGTTTAGGGGTTAATACATTTATTATAGTGGCGGCAAGGTCCGGTCGGGAGATTAGGGGTTAATAAGTGTAGGTAGGTGGCGGCGACGTTGGGGGGGGGGCAGATTAGGGGGTAATAAATATAATATAGGCGTCGGTGATGTTAGGGGCAGTAGATTAGGGGTTCATAGCTATAATGTAGGTTGGGGCGGTGTCTGGAGCGGCAGATTAGAGGTTAATAGTATAATGTAGGTGTCAGCGATAGCGGGGGCGGCAGATTAGGGGTTAATAAGTATAATGTTAGGGGTGTTTAGACTCGGGGTTCATGTTAGGGTGTTAGGTGTAAACATAAATTTTCTTTCTCCATAGGAAACAATGGGGCTGCGTTAGGAGCTGAACGCTGCTTTTTTGCAGGTGTTAGTTTTCTTTTTAGCCAGCTCAGCCCCATTGTTTCCTATGGGGATATCGTGCACGAGCACGTTTTTCCAGCTTACCGCTACCGTAGGCAACGCTGGTATTGAGGGTTGAAGTGGAGCTAAATTATGCTCAACGCTCCCTTTTCTGAGGCTAACGCAGCCATTCAGACAACTCTAAATACCAGCGTTGTCTTAAAGGTGCGCTGGAAAAAAAGCAGCGTTAGCACCGCGGGTCTTTACCGACAAAACTCTAAATCTAGGCGCTAGTTAGGTGTCTAAATGGCTACATGGCATGAAATAGTGCTGCCATATTGTGCTCCTGCAAATAGATAACATTCTTACAAAACTGCTGCCATATTGTGCTCCAGACGCGTGCACACTCCTGAGCTTATGTCCCTTCATTTCAACAAAATATACCAAGAGAACAAAGAAAATTTGATGATAGAAGTAAATTAGAAATTTGTTTAAAACTGCCGCTATCAGTATTTAGAAACATGATGTATAGGCAAAATGTGTAATCATTTAACTCAAGCAACATTTCTTCCCTTACACACAGCATTAATTATGTGTTTAACAATCATCTTCCCGCTCCTCAGTTAAACAGTCCACACAACATCAAGAGAAAGGACAAATACAGTCTACTTCTCACTATTCAATGTTGCTGAAGCGCCCAGTCATTGAAGCTGAACAATATGATATGAATTATTTATAAGAACAATAGCACTTTTTTTCTATACCTGTTTGCTATTCTACTAGTCATTGTAAGACATAGCATTTCTACTTGGTATTCCCATGTCTCCCAGATGTGTTGACTCATAATGCATTTTTTATATTCTGGGATGTATTTTACCCCAAATTTAGCCATTTTGCAGTGCATAGACAAACCCCTTGGCATGTTTCCTCTGCTGTAGCCAGGTAATAGAAGACAAAAATGAGCAACTACCCTGATTAATCAGTCACTCTCTAGAATGTTGTAGGGTTAGGGTTATGAATTATATAGGGTGCTCTCCAGCCTTTAACCAATAGTTGCCAACAGTCCCTGATTTCCTAGGACAGTCCCTGGATTTTGTTGTTTGTCCCTAGATTTTTTTTGTCCCTGGAGATGTCCCTCCAGGAGATTTGGAGAACTGCAGCTGAACTGGGGCATGTGTGACACAAGTTAAAGGGACAGTCTAGGCCAAAAAAAACTTTCATGATTCAGATAGAGCATGTAATTTTAAACAATTTTCCAATTTACTTTTATCACCAATTTTGCTTTGTTCTCTTGGTATTCTTAGTTGAAAGCTTAACCTAGGAGGTTCATATGCTAATTTCTTAGACCTTGAAGGCCACCTCTTTTCAGAATGCATTTCAACAGTTTTTCACCACTAGAGGGTGTTAGTTCATGTATTTCATATAGATAACACTGTGCTCGTGCACGTGAAGCTATCTGGGAGCAGGCACTGATTGGCTAAACTGCAAGTCTGTCAAAAGAACTGAAATAAGGGGGCAGTTTGCAGAGGCTTAGATACAAGGTAATCACAGAGGTTAAAAGTATATTAATATAACTGTGTTGGTTATGCAAAACTGGGGAATGGGTAATAAAGGGATTATCTATCTTTTAAAACAATAAAAATTCTGGTGTAGACTGTCCCTTTAATGGGATGAGCTGCCGTTGAGGCTGTACTTGCAGTACTCTGCTTGATCACACAGAGCAGGTCTAGGCAGCGACCCCTTGCTGCACCTTCTCTTAGTGACCAATGTATAAACTGCCACAAATCAGATAAAAATACACAAACAGCTCCTTCACACTAGGTAAGGAGCTGTGCTTATTTATTTAAAAGAGGAGGGTTACTTGGCTACTACTGTAGATAAATTGTTGTTTGCAGCTTTGCATTATTTAGTCTGACAGTAATTTTCATATTTTAGCACTCTGTATCGTCTGCAGTTTACTGATTTTAACATGGGTTTTAAACGTACACCCCATCCTACACAAAGTGAAAAAAATTGAAAATTGCTGTCAGACTAAATAATACAAACATCCATTTGCTCCCAACTGCTCACCCAGTTCGGTGCTATGCATAATCACACAGTAAGATCAGCTGCACTGAGTATTTGCTGTGTCTCTCCTCCTGTTTATAGAAATTTGACACACTGCAGCCTAGCTCTTCCCCTGCACCTCTGCCCTCAGAGCGTCATTAGGAGTTCAGGATAACTTAGGAAGAATTACTGCAGGCTATTAGGACAGTGGATCTAAGGTAGTTTTGTGTCACTTCAGTTCTGTGTGCACTCAGCTGAGCCCTGCAATACTGTAATATACAGGGAAGTGATAATATATAAGAGCTGGACAGTTAAAAATAATTTATCAGGAGATGGTTTATGTTTCATTATAACTTTACTTCAATAGTGCAAGAATGCTTCTATTGTTATGGTCTTTTGTAAGAATAAATGACTGTTAATAGTATACGAGTTTTATAGAACATTTGTTTAGCTCATTACATGAAAGTAAGGTTAATAATGTAACTTAGATTACAAAATCTTCAGGTTTACTCAAAGTAGGTGATGCACAAATGAATACACCCCCCGACAAAAACTACTACATCTAGTATTTTGTATGACCTCCATGATTTGTAAGGACAGCACCAAGTCTTCTAGGCATGGAATGAACAAGTTGGTGACATATTGCAACATCTATCTTTTTACATTCTTCAAGAACGACCACTTTTAGAGCCTGGATGATGGATGGAGAGTGATGCTCAACTTGTCTCTTCAGAATTCCCCATAGGTGTTAAATTGGGTTCAGATCAGAAGACATCCTTGGCCACTGCATCACTTTCACCCGTTTTTCTTCAGAAATGCAACAGTGGCCTTAGATGTGTGTTATGGATCATTGTCATATTGGAAAACTGCACGACGACCAACGGCATGGAGTGATGGTAGCATCTTCTCTTTCAATATAGAGAAGTACATCTGTGAATTCATGATACCATCAATAAAATGCAGCTCCCCGACACCAACAGCACTCATGCAGCCCCACAAAATGACACTGCCACCACCATGTTTCACTGTAGTCACCACGCATTTTTCAATGTACTCCTCACCTTTGCGACGCCATACAATTTTAAAGCCATCAGTTCCAAAACCATTTATTTTAGTCTCATCACTCCAGAGTACAGAGTCCCAGTAGTCTTCTTCTTTTTCGGCATGTGTCCTGGCAATCTCTAGGCAGGCTTTTTTGTGCATTAGCTTTAGGAGAGGCTTCCTTCATGGACGACACCCATGCATGCCATTCCTCTGCAATGTACGCCGTATCGTGTCACAGGAAACAATAAACCCAGTTTGGCTTTCTACTTCTTTAGCTATCTGCAGTGAACTTGCATGGCGATTTTCTTCAACCCTTCTCATCAGAAGACGCTCCTGTTGAGATGTTAACTTCCGTGGATGGCCTGGACATCTCTGTGAGATGGTTGCATTTTTGTATCACTTTTGCTACAGTATTCTGACTGATTTCTTATGTAAATAAATTATTTTCTTTCTCAGGCTTTATGACATTTCTCTTCCATGTGGTGCAAATTGCTGACAGCATGACATGGGAAGGGGTTTTCTTTGTTAAGTAACACCATTTTATAATCAACTGTCTGCTGGACACCTGTGTAATGAATAATTAGACCCACCTGTAGTTGAATTCTTGTTAATTAGGAATTTGTTGTCAGACATTTAGCTTTGCTCCTATGACTTTCATTGGGGTGTATTAATTTTTGCTGCACGGTCTTGAATTAATTTGTTAGGAAAAATACATTGTTGTGGGTGCAAATTAACAAATCTTGGTTGCAATCAATGGCCCGCATTTGTGGGACTATTTTGTAGTATAGTGCCCCATAGAATTTTGTTTCTGAAAGGTAAGTAAAAGTTTTCTGACAAATCTGTTAGGGTATACTTATTTATGCTGAGCACTGTATATATTTTGTTCTTTAACAACTCATACTGGAATATTATTATTATTAAATGGGTTCTCACATTATTTGTCTAATATGCCTAATTTTGATGCTGTGTTGTAACAATAACCATATGCCCTAAATGTGTTCCAGAGACTGGTATTGTCAATATTAAGAGCCTGGTGCTGTTATTTGTATAATATGGATAAATCTAAATTATACTATTACTATCAGTACTCCAGTTACCTGCTTGCCTGCTCTGCCTCAAAGTGTCACTGAAAATTTTTATGAAATGTTGGCAACTATGTTTTAACCCCTTCGCTACCAGGAATTTCAGAAAAGAATGGGCCCAAAATATTGGAGATTTTTTAGTATTTTTGCTATCACCATGGTTTTTTAAGTAGACAACCCAAAGTATTAATCTAGGCCCATTTTGATATATATCATGCCCCCATTTCACCGCCAAATGTGATCAAATATAAAAAAAATTGTTAACTTGTGCACTGATAGCACAAATGGTTGTAAAAGCTTATCTGGGATCCTTTTTGTTCAGAAATAGCAGACATGCATGGCTTTGCCTTCTGGTAAGGATAATAATATTGTAATGCAGGGATTACCCTCTCACCTGACACCTCCCTGATCCCTCTCAAAAGGCTCTCTCCCCCACTAGTCCTCATCACCATTTTGCTAGTATGCAGTTTAGGACTTCTTATTGTCTGTAGTGTAGGGATCCCTCCTCAACCCACCCACTTTCCTGATCCCTCCCAAACAGCTCTCTAACCCTCCCCCTCCCACTAGTAGCAGCCATCTTAGGTACTGGCAGCTGTCTGCCAGTACCCAGTTTACAAATATTTTTAATTTAATTGTATTTATTCATTAATATTTTTCTTCTGTAGTGTAGGGGTCAACCCTCACCCTTCCCACTTCCCTCTCCCCGCAATCATTATGTAGGGACCACCCCTCTAATTTCCCATTTTTCTCTAGTATTTTCTGTAGTAGAGTCACTGTCTGCAACAATCTGGCATCATATGGTGCCCGAAACCCACAAACAGCAAGTCTTGGTTGTCACTTGACAGCTGAGACTGCTTGGGCTTCCAACATGTCGGACGTAGATCTACGTTATGCAGTACGCTGGGCTTTGCACCGCATGATGTCGATCTATGTCCGATTGGGGTGAGGGGTTAAATGAGCAGTGTATTAAAAAAACTACAATTTTCAAAATGATTTGCAGAAAATGGACACAAAATAAATAACAAAAGTACGTTTTTTACAATGCATAATTCATCATATTATGGAGAACTAAACTATGGGTCTAATGCCACTCTAATCTGATTTTTCTTTCTCAGCTTCCCAGACTGTCTACAGCTGAATGCCATTTTATTTTTGGCGTCTCTAGTTATTTGCAAGCCAAATGACTACACTTAAATAGCAAATATAATCACATTTCAATCTTAGTCAAATGTTTCATGCAAATTTAATCGCCAGGAAAACAAGAGACGTATAAAGCACCAGAGAGAAAACCACAAGTGAATAGAATTGTTGTAAGGACCTCTGTACGGTATTCTGACTGCAATACATTTTCTTTCTTGTTTTTCACACTATTTTTGCCACCTAGAACATAAGAATACTTACTGCAAATCGGTCTGGGACACCTATTGAGCATTAATCTGTCTCAATATATATCAAGGGTTTTACAGTACAAATCATGTAGATTTGAGTAAAATGCGAAGGGCTAAATTACAAGTGGCACGCTCAAAGTAAAAAATTAGCACTGTCGGTTCAGCGCTAGTATTACAAGTTAAAAGTAAAAGGTTAGCACAAGAGCAAAAGAATCAGGTGCGCTAATTTCAGGACTTCAGATATCGCGACCGCGCTAACTCCCTCTCCCCATAGACCTCTAAAGGGGCGCCCTAAAGAAAGCCTTTTCATTTTATCAATCGCGCAATTACCAGACACTACGCTATACCAATTGTGCTAAGCCGAAGGTGGGTTAGAAATACTTTAAATTCCTATGTTCACGCAGAAGAAAATGTACTTTTTATTTTTTAAATATATATTTATATATAATTATATATGAAAGTATATTTTTTGTAATATATATATATATATATACACAGATACAGATTTATATATAGACATATATTGTATGTACAGATATAAATAAATTAACAAAAATAAGTGCATAACATTTAGCAACATCAACTAGGGGTTTTGGGGAAGACAACAGCTGGATGGAAAAAGGAAGTTGAACTGAGAGAATGCAGAGAGTGCTGACAGTCATGGAAGGTCATAGCAGACCTGTTTTTTTTTTATTAATTATCATCTCTTCTTTCTTAACTCTATATCCACTTCCTCCCCTGTTCAATTTCTCTTTTTTACCCTCTACCTTCTCTTTACACTCTTTCTCCTCTCTCAAATATCTTCTCTATTTCTTTTTTTCTCTCCACTCTCTCTTAACTATTTCTTCTCCACTTTCCTCTCTCTGCCCCTGTTTACCCTCTCAGAAGTAACAGCCTAAGTACTAATGGGGTCCCTACATCTCTAGAGGAATAAACTTTCTAGGATATATAATATCCCTTCAGATAATATTTTTAGCACATAGCCCAAAATGTTTGTCAATGTTGCAATAGGAGTGTACATTTTGCAAATACAATGTGCTAACTTTGCTATTTACAACCCCCACAGTAAATGTTGATTCAACTTCACTCACTAAATTTCACAATTCAATTTTCACTTGCCAATGGCTAGTGGGCAAGTGGAAATTTTGAGCCATATATATATATATATATATATATATATATATATATATATATCCACATAATAAAGCAGGCACTCTCCGTTTTAATTTTATCGTTTAATGGTAAACGTTTTCGGGGTCTCCCCCGTCCTCAGACCACTTACAGATATCTGATAATACACAACTTAAATATCTACTCACCCTCACCGTGTCAAATCACCAACAGACTCCCAGCTTCCGTGTCGCGCAACTGCGCATGCGCGCCCGGAACTAAGAAGAGCCGACAAGGACCAACCACCCACTGCTAAAAGCAAAAGTGAAAATCAACATCACACACAATAATGCAGCAGTGTAGACCGCTAACTGCATATAGTACTATACTGCAGAGAAATATTATTACCCTATACTCGGCATATTGAAATATACACAGACCTATCCTCAAGCCTTGTTTACACCTTATTACTTCAAATGTTAAGTATACACCTGTTACCATTCTGCCATAAAGGGGATATTATTATATTTTTATACGGTTATATTTACACAGTCATATTTACACAGAAGGGACATCCGTGTTAGGTTGCATTATTCATCCTGTATTACACTCCTGCCCCTAACTGAACAATTGGCCCAATATCTCTTTAACCAACTTAAAGGTGTTGGACCCCTGTGTATATTACTTAACCACAAAGCACCCCACCGTGTCACCTTTTTTTTAATATTTAACAGTCATCCTCAGTTACACGGATGTTTAACTAACAGTGGGGAACCCAGTCAAAAAGATAATGAGCTGGATTGCAATTTAATTGCATGTATTTAATCCAGTCATGGACATACCCCAACATAATATCTTAAGCTCACATCTAACTATGACGGTGGCAGTAGGCATACATCCACTACAAGTCTTACAAAAAACATTGGTAATCCAAATGGACATTCAGCCCCTTTGGGTACATAGTCTCCAGGTTAAAAATCCACTGAGACTCTCGTTGTAGTAGACGCCTGCCCCTGTCACCCCCCCTAGGGTTGCGTGGAACGTGATCTATGATAATATACCGAAGGTCAGATACAGCATGACCACTGGTACAGAAGTGGCGAGCCACCGGTTGATCTGAATCACCATCCTTGATTGCCAGCCGAATCGCTGACCGGTGGTTCGCCATCCTCGTCCTGAGATCATCCTGGGTCTTACCCACGTAAAATTTACCACACGGACAGTGTAGTAAGTAAACAATATACGTGGTTGTGCAGGTCACCCTGTGCAAGATTTTATATTTTTTATTAGACCATGGATGTTGAAACGTGCTGCTCTGGGTTAACCCACCACAGGTAGTGCAACCACTGCAACGGAAGCAACCTTTTTTCGTGGTTTTTAACCATGTACTAGGCATATAGCTGTCACTGTTGTCGGGCCTCAAGAGCATATCTTTCAGTGATCTTCCACGTTTGAACCCAACCAAAGGTGACACACAGGAAGCAAAAGGTAGTGTTTTGTCACTCTCCAAAATGTCTCAATGTTCCCTCAAGATATTGGAGAACTGTAGCTTTTCAGGTGAGAAGATGGTGGTAAAGATCATCTTCTTCTCCTCACTCTTATCCCTCTCCATCTTCATAAGTGCCTCTTCCTGTGTAAGCCCCGTCGCTTCAATCAGTGATTCGTCAAGATGTTTAGAACCATACCCACGGTCCATGAATTTTTTGTACATTTCCTGTAGTTGCTGTTCCTTCCTTTGCTGGTTACTGTTGTTGCGTACCACTCGCTTAAACTGTGATCTTGCCAATGATTTTTTCAAACTGGGAGGATGGCAGCTTGTAGCATCCAATAGTGAGTTCCTGTCAGTTTCCTTATAGTATAAGGTTGTGCTGATACCTGTGTTTTCCTTAAAGATCCTTAGATCAAGGAAGTCGATGGTATGTATATCATAGGTCATCTTCAACTGTATATGTGGATTCACCTTGTTTAATTCTGCATACCACACCAGTAACTCATCCTCTGTACCACACCAGATAAGGAAGAGATCATCAATATACCGTCGGTATAGCCGTATTCTGTGATCACCAAAGGCAGTAGTTGCGACCGTTTCGAAGTGGGCCATAAACAGATTCGCATAAGATGGGGCCACATTGGACCCCATCGCTGTTCCTGAGATCTGTAAATAAAAGTCCCTCTCAAATTTGAAATAATTACATCTCAAACAGAAATCCAGTAGTTCCGACATCACATCCACTGGAGGCCCAACATAAGGATGTCTAAGAAGATGGTACACCATAGCAGCCATACCCTGATCATGGGGAATCACGGTGTATAAACTGGTCACATCTAGTGTGACCAGCAACTCGCCTCCACCAGATGTGTGATAGGTCTTTAACAGCTGTATCAACTCCATAGAGTCCAGGAGAAAGGAGTCAGTGTGTATAGGGTAATAATATTTCTCTGCAGTATAGTACTATATGCAGTTAGCGGTCTACACTGCTGCATTATTGTGTGTGATGTTGATTTTCACTTTTGCTTTTAGCAGTGGGTGGTTGGTCCTTGTCGGCTCTTATTAGTTCCGGGCGCGCATGCGCAGTTGCGCGACACGGAAGCTGGGAGTCTGTTGGTGATTTGACACGGTGAGGGTGAGTAGATATTTAAGTTGTGTATTATCAGATATCTGTAAGTGGTCTGAGGACGGGGGAGACCCCGAAAACGTTTACCATTAAACGATAAAATTAAAACGGAGAGTGCCTGCTTTATTATGTGGATATTTGTTTGCTTGCAAGTGCACCCCGGCAGCTGAATATAAAAAAAGTGTGCTGGTTCCCTGCTTCTGGTGGTATATATATATATATATATATATATATATATATTTGTATGTGTAAACACACATATTACACATATAAACACATAAATACATATGTATACACATAGCTATTTAGCGAGGTTGCGATATCCATTGAAAGTAATGGATGCGCTAAAGCTATGTTGGCCACTCTAATCCTACTCTGGTAAACGTGATTTGCCATGGACTTGTAATATCAAGTTGTGCATGAATATTAGTGCAGTCCAGTAATACTGCTTATCGCGTCCCCCGCTATCAATAGCGCACCTCTTGTACTATAGGCAGTTCTCTTCCCACAATGAGGGAATTTGCGCATTTTGACAGTCTCCTGCACTTAGAAAGTTGTTTAACATTGTTTTCTCTATCTGATTTATTAAAGAAAAATTGTTGCTTTCATATCCCCTTAAATAAGGTGTAGGTGAAAAGTCCTGAGCACTCCTACAGAACGCCCAAGGCGCTGCGCAAAGACACCTTTTGTTATTAACTAAATCAATATTTTGATGTTGTAAATACACAATATATTAAGTAAAAAACATGTAAGAAAGAAACATTTTTTATTCATGAAAAACAATTATTATTTGTGAAAGCAACATCAAACTAAGGAATTCTTTTTTAAACATGTCTCTTGGTTATAAGAGAACACAAATTTTATAATAAAAAGGCTTCCTGATCCTAACTCTGTAAATAAGATTGTAGAAGTTTAGCGGCCGGCAGGAATACTAAGAAGCCAGCTTCTCACTTTTTGCGAGCTGGACAAGGATGTTTGCATTTATATATGTGTAAAATAAAGCAACAAGGCATTCCTGTCTTCCAAAATTTGTTAAAGTGAAGGTCCATTTTGATGAATTAGTGCCTGGTTTTTAATAAACCTATTAAAAACAAGGGTACTTTAATTCATCAAAATTGACATTTCACTGTTTTCTTCAAAAACTTACCTTTTAATCCTGGCAGCCGCTCCAGCACTTCCTCCGCATGTCGCAGGCCATCTTCGCGGGTCCAAAATGACGAATCCGGCTTCCTCCAATCACAGCGTTGCATCAGGCCAAGATTCCCCTGGGGGGAAAACTGTGATTGGAGGAAGTCTGATTCGTCATTTCTGATGTCTGCAGAGACTTCCGACGGCCGGGGGAATCGCTGGAGCGGCATTCAGGATTAAAAGGTAAGTTTTTGAAGAAAACAGTGAAGTGTCAATTTTGATGAATTAAAGTGCCAATGCTTTTAATAGGTTTATTAAAAACCGGGCACTAATTCATCAAAATGGACCTTCACTTTAAGTTCTACAATAATTAGAAAGGGAAAGTTAAAAGGATAGGAAATTCAAAATGAAAGGGACATAAAACTCAAACATTTCTTTCATGATTCAGAGAGAACATATTCCAATTTATAGAGAATATAAAGGATATAAAGAATATATCCCGGCCTTGGATCCTACCACAGACAGCTGCCTGGACCTGGATTTACCACTTTTAACAGGGTTGTATATGTAATACCCTCTCATTTTGATATATGGGACTTGAACACTATCATTATATTCACTGTTCCGATAATTGTATCTTGTAAAGTTTTGTATCCGTGATTCAGATATATAGGCCTCTAGTTAGGAAGCCGTCTACTTACCTGCATTCGCCGGCCCAATACGCTCGCCGCCGCGGACCTGAATACGCTCGCCAAAGTTATCAATAAATCTGACAAAAAGCCGCGCACCAAGTACGGGGCGATGAGCAGCGGACTCTGATACTTATCACTCATCAATCTCGCTGCTCTTCGACTTTTTTACAGCTTTATTGATACACCTGTCACTAAGCACTCACACTATACTATACTGTTCTACCCCCTATACCGGCGCCCCCGGAGCCCCCCGCAACTAAATAAAGTTATTAACCCCTAAACCGCCGCTCCTAGACCCCGCCACAACTGTAATAAATCTATTAACCCCTAAACCGCCGCTCTCGGACCCCGCCGCCACCTACATTATACCTATTAACCCCTAATCTGACGCCCCCTATACCGCCGCCACCTACATAAACTTATTAACCCTATCCTACCGATCCCAGACCCCGCCGCAACTAAATAAATTGTTTAACCCCTAAACCGCTGCTCCCGGACCCCGCCGCAACTGAAATAAATATGTTAACCCCTAAACCACCGCTCCCGGACCCTGCCGCCACCTACATAACACCTATTAACCCCTATCCTGCCCCCCCTATACCGACGCCACTATAATAAAACTTTTAACCCCTAAACCTAAAAGTCTAACACTAACCCTAACACCCCCCTAACTTAAATATTAATTAAATAAATCTAAATAATATTACTCTTATTAACTAAATTATTCCTATTTAAAACTAAATACTTACCTGTAAAATAAACCCTAAGGCCTAGATTTGGAGTTTGGCGGTAGCCGTGAAAACCAGCGTTAGAGGCTCCTAACGCTGGTTTTAGGCTACCGCCGGTATTTGGAGTCAGTCAGGAAAGGGTCTAACGCTCACTTTTCAGCCGCGACTTTTCCATACCGCAGATCCCCTTACATCAATTGCGTATCCTATCTTTTCAATGGGATCTTTCTAACTCCGGTATTTAGATTCGTGTCTGAAGTGAGCGTTAGAAATCTAACGACAAAACTCCAGCCGCAGAAAAAAGTCAGTAGTTAAGAGCTTTCTGGGCTAACGCCGGTTTATAAAGCTCTTAACTACTGTGCTCTAAAGTACACTAACACCCATAAACTACCTATGTACCCCTAAACCGAGGTCCCCCCACATCGCCGCCACTCGATTACATTTTTTTAACCCCTAATCTGCCGACCGCCACCTACGTTATACTTATGTACCCCTAATCTGCTGCCCCTAACACCGCCGACCCCTATATTATATTTATTAACCCCTAACCTGCCCCCCACAACGTCGCCGCCAGCTACCTACAATAATTAACCCCTAATCTGCCGACCGCCACCTACGTTATACTTATGTACCCCTAATCTGCTGCCCCTAACACCGCCGACCCCTATATTATATTTATTAACCCCTAATCTGCCCCCCTCAACGTCGCCTCCACCTGCCTACACTTATTAACCCCTAATCTGTCGAGCGGACCGCACCGCTACTATAATAAAGTTATTAACCCCTAATCCGCCTCACTCCCGCCTCAATAACCCTATAATAAATAGTATTAACCCCTAATCTGCCCTCCCTAACATCGCGACACCTAACTTCAATTATTAACCCCTAATCTGCCGACCGAATCTCGCCGCTATTCTAATAAATGGATTAACCCCTAAAGCTAAGTCTAACCCTAACACTAACACCCCCCTAAGTTAAATATAATTTAAATCTAACAAAATAAATTAACTCTTATTAAATAAATTATTCCTATTTAAAGCTAAATACTTACCTGTAAAATAAACCCTAATATAGATGCAATATAAATTATAATTATATTATAGCTATTTTAGGATTAATATTTATTTTACAGGTAACTTTGTATTTATTTTAACCAGGTACAATAGCTATTAAATAGTTAAGAACTATTTAATAGCTAAAATAGTTAAAATAATTACAAAATTACCTGTAAAATAAATCCTAACCTAAGTTACAATTAAACCTAACACTACACTATCAATAAATAAATTAAATAAAATACCTACAATTACCTACAATTAAACCTAACACTACACTATCAATACATTAATTAAATACAATATCTACAAATAAATACAATGAAATAAACTAACTAAAGTACAAAAAATAAAAAAGAACTAAGTTACAAAAAATAAAAAAATATTTACAAACATCAGAAAAATATTACAACAATTTTAAACTAATTACACCTACTCTAAGCCCCCTAATAAAATAACAAAGACCCCCAAAATAAAAAAATGCCCTACCCTATTCTAAATTACAAAAGTTCAAAGCTCTTTTACCTTACCAGCCCTGAACAGGGCCCTTTGCGGGGCATGCCCCAAAGAATTCAGCTCTTTTGCCTGTAAAAAAAAACATACAATACCCCCCCCCAACATTACAACCCACCACCCACATACCCCTAATCTAACCCAAACCCCCCTTAAATAAACCTAACACTAAGCCCCTGAAGATCTTCCTACCTTGTCTTCACCATGCCAGGTATCACCGATCGTTCCAGGCTCCGAAATCTTCATCTAAGCCCAAGCGGGGGCTAGACATCCATCATCCGACGGCTGAAGAAGTCCAGAAGAGGCTCCAAAGTCTTCATCCTATCCAGGAAGAAGAGTAGATCCGGACCGGCAACCATCTGGAGGTCTTCAAGATGGAGCCGGTCCTCATCGGATGAAGATAGAAGATGCCGCTTGGAAGAAGATGGTTGCCGGTCCGGATCTACTCTTCTTCCCGGATAGGATGAAGACTTTGGAGCCTCTTCTGGACTTCTTCAG
Organism: Bombina bombina; assembly: GCF_027579735.1. Classification (NCBI taxonomy): domain Eukaryota; kingdom Metazoa; phylum Chordata; class Amphibia; order Anura; family Bombinatoridae; genus Bombina; species Bombina bombina. The sequence continues at coordinate 1,085,704,795 of NC_069504.1, forward strand.
CCGTCGGATGATGGATGTCTAGCCCCCGCTTGGGCTTAGATGAAGATTTCGGAGCCTGGAACGATCGGTGATACCTGGCATGGTGAAGACAAGGTAGGAAGATCTTCAGGGGCTTAGTGTTAGGTTTATTTAAGGGGGTTTGGGTTAGATTAGGGGTATGTGGGTGGTGGGTTGTAATGTTGGGGGGGGGGTATTGTATGTGTTTTTTTACAGGCAAAAGAGCTGAATTCTTTGGGGCATGCCCCGCAAAGGGCCCTGTTCAGGGCTGGTAAGGTAAAAGAGCTTTGAACTTTAGTAATTTAGAATAGGGTAGGGCATTTTTTTTATTTTGGGGGTCTTTGTTATTTTATTAGGGGGCTTAGAGTAGGTGTAATTAGTTTAAAATTGTTGTAATATTTTTCTGATGTTTGTAAATATTTTTTTATTTTTTGTAACTTAGTTCTTTTTTATTTTTTGTACTTTAGTTAGTTTATTTCATTGTATTTATTTGTAGATATTGTATTTAATTAATTTATTGATAGTGTAGTGTTAGGTTTAATTGTAGGTAATTGTAGGTATTTTATTTAATTAATTTATTGATAGTTTAGTGTTAGGTTTAATTGTAACTTAGGTTAGGATTTATTTTACAGGTAATTTTGTAATTATTTTAACTATTTTAGCTATTAAATAGTTCTTAACTATTTAATAGCTATTGTACCTGGTTAAAATAAATACAAAGTTACCTGTAAAATAAATATTAATCCTAAAATAGCTATAATATAATTATAATTTATATTGTAGCTATATTAGGATTTATTTTACAGGTAAGTATTTAGCTTTAAATAGGATTAATTTATTTAATAAGAGTTAATTAATTTTGTTAGATTTAAATTATATTTAAGTTAGGGGGGTGTTAGTGTTAGGGTTAGACTTAGCTTTAGGGGTTAATACATTTATTAGAATAGCGGTGAGCTCCAGTCGGCAGATTAGGGGTTAATGTTTGAAGTTAGGTGTCGGTGATGTTAGGGAGGGCAGATTAGGGGTTAATACTATTTATTATAGGGTTAGTGAGGCGGATTAGGGGTTAATAACTTTATTATAATAGCGGTGCGGTCCGGTCGGCAGATTAGGGGTTAATAAGTGTAGGCAGGTGGAGGCGACGTTGTGGGGGGCAGATTAGGGGTTAATAAATATAATATAGGGGTCAGCGGTGTTAGGGACAGCAGATTAGGGGTACATAGGGATAATGTAAGTAGCGGCGGTTTACGGAGCGGCAGATTAGGGGTTAATAATAATATGCAGGGGTCAGCGATAGCGGGGGCGACAGATTAGGGGTTAATAAGTGTAAGGTTAGGGGTCTTTAGACTCGGGGTACATGTTAGAGTGTTAGGTGCAGACGTAGGAAGTGTTTCCCCATAGCAAACAATGGGGCTGCGTTAGGAGCTGAACGCGGCTTTTTTGCAGGTGTTAGGTTTTTTTTCAGCTCAAACAGCCCCTATGGGGGAATCGTGCACGAGCACGTTTTTTAAGCTGGCCGCTTCCGTAAGCAACTCTGGTATCGAGAGTTGAAGTTGCGTTAAATATGCTCTACGCTCCTTTTTTGGAGCCTAACGCAGCCATTCTGTGGACTCTCAATACCAGAGTTATTTAAAAGGTGCGGCCAGAAAAAAGACAGCGTTAGCTACGCGGGTCATTACCGACAAAACTCTAAATCTAGCCGTATGATAGCTACAATGTAATTAATAATTACATTGTAGCTATTTTAGGATATATTTTTATTTTACAGGTAACTTTGTATTTATTTTAACTAGGTACAATAGTTATTAAATAGTTATGAACTATTTAATAACTACCTAGCTAAAAGAAATACAAAATTACCTGTAAAATAAATCCTAACCTAAGTTACAATTAAACCTAACACTACACTATCATTAAATTAATTAAATAAATTACCTACAAATACCTACAATTAAATACAATTAAATAAACTAAACTAAATTACAAAATAAAACAAACACTAAATTACAGAAAATAAAAAAGAATTACAAGAATTTTAAACTAAATACACCTAATCTAAGCCCCCTAATAAAATTAAAAAATACCAAAATAATAAAAGTCCCTACCCTATTCTACATTACAAAGTAATCAGCTCTTTTACCAGCCCTTAAAAGGGCTTTTTGCGGGGCATTGCCCCAAAGTAATCAGCTCTTTTACCTGTAAAAAAAAATACAACCCCCCCAACATTAAAACCCACCACCCACATACCCCTACTCTAACCCACCCAAAACCCCCTTAAAAAAACCTAACACTAACCCCCTGAAGATCTCCCTACCTTGAGTCGTCTTTACCCAGCCGGGCCGAAGTCTTCATCCGATGGGGCAGAAGAGGACATCCAGACAGGCAGAAGTCTTCATCCTATCCGGGCAGAAGAGGACATCCGGACCGGCAGAAGTCTTCATCCTATCCGGGCAGAAGAGGACATCCGGACCGGCAGACATCTTCATCCAAGCGGCATCTTCTATCTTAATCCATCCGACGAGGAGCGGCTCCATCTTCAAGACCTCCGGCGCGGAGCATCCTTCCTGGCCGATGGACTAACGACGAATGACGGTTCCTTTAAATGACAAATCCAAGATGGCGTCCCTCGAATTCCGATTGGCTGATAGGATTCTATCAGCCAATCGGATTTAAGGTAGGAAAAATCTGATTGGCGGATTTAACTTCAATCTTTGTCAAATCTCCTCTGCTATCATTCCCTGGCTAGTGAGCCAGGGAATGATATAGACAAGCTTATAAAGTAATTTTTAAAAGTAACTATGCAATGTTTATAGTTAAGGGGATGTTGTACTTAAAACATGAATCCCCTTTAATGTGTTCCAAATGAACCATTTTACTTGTTGGAGTGTATTAAGAAGTTTATAAATAGCTACTTTACCTTTTAAAAGAAAGATAACACTACCAATGTACTACCCTTTCACAACCAGCATTGATATCCTATATTATAAAAGGCCAAGTGTGTTTGTCCGAAGCTGTCATGCGCAGTACAGACAAACACACTTGGCCTTGAGATAGGGAGCGCGAGGTACACAAACAGCTGTGAGGTCTGGGGAGCGCGAGGTAAGCTACTCAACAGCTGTGAGGTCTGCTACGTGAGAAGCGGCCACACGCTCCCCAGACCTCACAGCTGTTTGTGGCCGACGGGAGCGTTGCGATGGGGGCGAGACCGGGCATCGCGAGGGGCGTGGCCAGGCATTGCGAGGGGCGTGGCCGGACGGGTGTCGCCGCGATGGGCGTGGCCGGGCGGGGTCCCGCGATGTGAAGACAGAGCCAGGGAGGGAGCAGGAGAGGGGGGGGGGGAGAAGGGCCAAAGAGGGGGGGAGAGAGCCAAAGGGGGGGGGGGAGAGCCAAAGGGGGGGGAGAGCCAAAGGGGGGGGAGAGCCAAGGGGGGGGGGAGAGCACAAGAGAAGGGGGGGGAGAGCACAAGAGAAGGGGGGGGGAGAGCCAAAGAGAAGGGGGGGGAAAGCCAAAGAGAAGGGGGGGGACAGCCAAAGAGAAGGGGGGGAGAGCCAAAGAGAAGGGGGGGAGCCAAAGAGAAGGGGGGGAGAGCCAAAGAGAAGGGGGGGGAGAGCCAAAGAGAAGGGGGGGAGCCAAAGAGAAGGGGGGAGAGCCAAAGAGAAGGGGGGGGAGCCAAAGAGAAGGGGGGGGGGAGAGCTAAAGAGAAGGGGGGGAGAGCCAAAGAGAAGGGGGGGAGCCAAAGAGAAGGGGGGGGGGGAGCCAAAGAGAAGGGGGGGAGAGCCAAAGAGAAGGGGGGGAGCCAAAGAGAAGGGGGGGAGAGCCAAAGAGAAGGGGGGGAGCCAAAGAGAAGGGGGGGGGGAGAGCCAAAGAGAAGGGGGGGAGAGCCAAAGAGAAGGGGGGGAGAGCCAAAGAGAATGGGGGGGAGCCAAAGAGAAGGGGGGGGAGAGCCAAAGAGAAGGGGGGGGAGCCAAAGAGAAGGGGGGGGAGCCAAAGAGAAGGGGGGGAGCCAAAGAGAAGGGGGGGGAGAGCTAAAGAGAAGGGGGGAGAGCCAAAGAGAAGGGGGGGAGCCAAAGAGAAGGGGGGGGAGAGCCAAAGAGAAGGGGGGGAGAGCCAAAGAGAAGGGGGGGAGCCAAAGAGAAGGGGGGGGAGAGCCAAAGAGAAGGGGGGGAGCCAAAGAGAAGGGGGGGGAGAGCCAAAGAGAAGGGGGGGAGCCAAAGAGAAGGGGGGGGGAGAGCCAAAGAGAAGGGGGGGAGAGCCAAAGAGAAGGGGGGGAGAGCCAAAGAGAATGGGGGGGAGAGCCAAAGAGGGTGGAGAGAGAGAGCCAAAGAGGAAAAAGAGCCAAAAAGGAGAGAGAGCCAACGAGGGGGGAGAGAGAGCCAAAGAGGGGGGAGAGAGAGCCAAAGAGGGGGGGGGGGGGGAGAGCCAAAGAGGGGGGGAGAGAGCCAAAGGGGGGGGGGAGAGAGATAAAGGGGGGAGGAGAGCCAAAGAGGGGGGAGAGAGAGAACCAAAGAGGAAAGAGAGCCAAAGAGGAGAGCAAAAGAGGGGAGAGAGACAAAGAGGGGGGAGAGAGAGCCAAAGAGGGGGGGGGGGCAGAGCCAAAGAGGGGGGGGGCAGAGCCAAAGAGGGGGGGAGCCAAAGAGGGGGGAGAGCCAAAGAGGGGGGGAGAGAGCCAAAGGGGGGGGAGAGAGCCAAAGGGGGGGAGAGCCAAAGGCGGGGGAGAGAGCCAAAGGGGGGGGACCAAAGGGGGGGAAGGAGAGCCAAAGGGGGGAGAGAGCCAAAGGGGAGAGAGAGAGCCAAAGAGGAGAGAGAGCAAAAGAGGGGAGAGAGCTAAAGAGGGGGGGGGGAGAGCCAAAGAGGGGGGGGAGAGCCAAAGAGGGGGGAGGAGAGCCAAACAGGGGGGGGGGGGAGAGAGCCAAAGAGGCGGGAGAGAACAAAAGAGGGGGGGAGAGAACAAAAGAGGGGGGAGAGAGAGCAAAAGAAAGGAGGGAGAAAGCCAAAGAGGGGAGAGAGAGAGCAAAAGAGGGGAGAGAGAGAGCAAAAGAGGGGAGAGAGAAAGCAAAGGAGAGGGGAGAGAGAAAGCAAAAGAGAGGGGGGAAGAGAGAGCAAAAGAGATGGGGGAGAGTGCAAGGGGTGGAACCGCTGTACTGCAAAAAATGGCCCGTGTACACGGGCTTTAGTACTAGTATTAATATACTTTACAACTTCTTGTCTGCCTGTCTCTAAGCCACTAGAGACTGCCTCTTATCTCAGTGCATTGTATTAGCTTTTCACAGCTAGACAGCGCTAGTTCATGTGTGCCATATAGATAACATTATGCTCTACTCCAGTGGAATTATTCATAAGTCAGCACTGATTGGCTAAAATGCAAGTCTGTAAATAGCACTGAGATAAGGGGGCAGACTGCAGAGGCTTAGATACAAGGTAATCACAGAGGTAGAAAGTTTATTAATATAACCGTGTTGGCTGTGCAAAACTGGGGAATGGGTAATAAAGGGATTATCTTTTTAAACAATAAACATATGGAGTAGACTGTCCCTTTAATATTATTTGTATCTATAAGCACAAGTATGTGCTAAACAGTGTGCATGCAGAAAGGTAATACTGGATATCATCCCATTGCAGTGCAGATATGGCGCCAACTGGGGAGCCAGAGATGAGGCTTATGAAAGAGAGTACAACCTGCAGATGCACTACACCTACAGCTGGCAGCGTACAGGGCAAGACGCTTTCTTACATGTAGTTGTTGTAGATTTTGGAGAGCAAGAGGTTACTTGCTATTGGGCACACATAGATGGCTATTTAATGCTGTCATGGTTCATTGTATCACAATCCTCTCAAGAAGACAGCAATGTCCCTGCTACCTACCCCAAGGCACCAAAAGCGGTCACATGGCGAGTGCAGCCTGTAGGAAAGCTGCAATGCAATGCATGACCTGGATTAAGCTATGTTCACAAAAGCAGAGAGATGACAACATCTAGGTACAGCATTTCTGCAGCTGAATTGTAGGATCTACAAACAGATGAACATTATTCCTTAAATACCATTAGATTCTTCTTATCCAACAGGTTGTCATAGGTTACATACACTACAAAAGACTAATTCAGTTTGAAGCCAAAAAGATATGGGGGCATATGTATCAAGCTCCGAATGGGCTTGATGCCCCGTGTTTGGCTCGCCAGAAACAGCAGTTATGAAGCAGCGGTCACAAAGACTGCTGCCCCATAACCTGTCTGTCTGCTCTGAGCAGGCGGACAGACATCGCCGGAAATCAACCTGATCGAGTATGATCGGGTTGATTGACACCCCCCTGCTGACGGCCCATTGGCCGCAAGTCTGCAGGGGGCGGCGTTGCACCAGCAGCTCTTGTGAGCTGCTGGTGCAATGATGAATACGGCGAGCGTATTGCTCACCGTATTCAGCGAGGTCTGGCGGACCTGATCCGCACTGTCGGATCAGGTCCGCCAGACTTTGATAACTAGAGGCCATGGCATGTATACATCATACACAAACATGTACACAAGCACACACACATGCACTCTACACACATATGCACACCCATAAACCACAAGTGAGCATGCATGTACACACATAAGTGAACATACATGTGTCAAACAGGATGTCACATGCATAGACCACAAGACTAATTTATTTTGAAGCCAAAGAAATATGACTTACATCTATTGACACAATCATGCACATGCAAACACAAATACAAGAAAATGTGTATGTGCACATACATGCACTTTCAAACATATGTGCACACACACGCACACACCCTCATATACATGTGCACATGCACGCAAATGCACATGAACACACAATTATGTGCACATGCACATAGTCACACATTTATATGTGCAAATGCAGAAACACACATACGTTTCAGAAGACACATTTTACATCCTGTCAAAAAAAAGGAAATGTGTATTCAGCTTAAAGTGAAAGTTAATCCTAGCGTTGTACAAACGCTATGATTGACTATTGAAACAAATAAAGGGGACTTTCATCCAGCGCTACGGAATTTGGCAGCTCTATACAAATAAATGATAATAATAATAATAATGAAGTATAAGATACTTTATGTAGAAAGCTCCTTTATTTGTTTCAACAGATCGCCGTTCTTAGCTGCTACAGCAGCCCACGGCTAAAAAACTTTTTGCTAAGAGGTGACGCTTTCACCTCTTAGCCAATAGCCGTGCGGTAAATCCGGCTCCCATGGGCGCCAAGCTGGATTTAAAGCACGGCTATTGGCTAAGAGGAGAAAACATTACCTCTTAGCAAAGATTTTTTTAGCCGTGGTTGTTTCAATAGTCAATCCTTCACTTTAATGTTGTTATTATAATAATTTTAACCTATATGCTTGAGAGCTCTATTATCTATATTGTACTACAGCTCCCAACTGTCCTGCATTTTGCAGGACTGTCACAGGTAAACGCATTCCCTTGAGCACAATTGAATTTAACGCGCATTGGTATAGCACAACCTCAGAGCTCTAGTTAACTGTTACACACAAAAAAAGTTAACAATAACACTGAACAGTGATTTTTTTTCCTGTTAAATTTCAAAATTTGTTAACATTTCCTACCCCTGTATCATGTGACTAGGCGTGGGGTCTGTGTGGTTGGGTGGATTTTTGGTGGTTTAGGGAAGTTTGGGTAGTTAAGGGTAAAGATTTTTGGGTTTATATGATTAGGGATGGGCTTATTGTTAATGGGGTGGAGTTTGTGGGGTTTATATCATTATAGATTGCCTTTGTGTGGTTAGGGGAGGAGATTTTGGGGTTAATGTGATTAGAGGTGTGGTGTGTGTGGTTAGCAGTGAAGTTTGTTGGGTTATATGATTAGGGGAAGGTTTAGTGTAGTTAGGTGTGCAGTTTGTTGGGTTTATATCATTATAGATGGCCTTTGTGTTGTTTGGGGTGGATATGTTGGGTTTATATCATTATAGATTGCCTTTGTGTGTTTAGCGGCGGAGTTTGTTGGGTTATATGATTAGGGGTGAGGTTAGTGTAGTTAGGCATGGAGTTTGTTGGGTTTATATGATTAGGAGTGGGGTTAGTGTGATAAGCGGTGGAGTTTGTTGGGTTTATATGATTAGGGGTGAGTTTGGTGTAGTTAGGCATGGAGTTTGTTATGTTTATATGATTAGGGGTAGGGTTAGTGTGGTTAGTAGTGGAGTTTGTTGGGTTTATATGATTAGGAGTGGGGTTAGTGTGATTAGCGGTGGAGTTTGTTGGGTTTATATGATTAGGGGTGAGTTTGGTGTAGTTAGGCATGGAGTTTGTTATGTTTATATGATTAGGGGTAGGGTTAGTGTGGTTAGTAGTGGAGTTTGTTGGGTTTATATGTTTAGGAGTGGGGTTCATGTAGTTAGGCATGGAGTTTGTTGGGTTTATATGATTAGGAGTGGGGTAGTGTGGTTAGCAATGGAGTTTGTAAGGTTAATATGATTAGGGGTGGGGTTAGTGTACTTAGGTGGGGAGTTTCTTGGGTTTATATTATATTAAGATTTACTTACAGTGGCTGGTGTTTGAGTGGCCCTAGGATGTATTTTGGGTGTGTAAAATTAACCTGAGAGCATGGTGTACATGGTCTAGGGGAAAGGCTTGCACTAATTAGTGACACTACTTAGCACAGAGAACACAGTTTCAGTTAGGCTTATAGTTGTAATATTTGTACAATTTAGATGGGTGATAATACACTGCTAGAAAATAATTATTAGAGATAGAGGTAAACATGATGGGAAATTTTACAGAATTGTACAAGCTAAGGCAAAAATAATTTTTATTTGTATTATGGTGCTGCTCTGTGCCCTTTATGCCCATACTTTGATGGTGCTGTGGGATTTGAAATGTGGAGCGCACAGCAGTGGTAAATGATTGCATTCCTTGCAACTGTGATCATTTTAGCAGTACGCCCCCTGAAGTATGCAAATATGCAAATTAAGGGTCTGGAGAAATCCTGCCCTCTTTTAGACATGAACAACCAAAGTTCCGCCCCTTTAATGAACTTCCAATTAATGGCCTGTCAAAAAGTTCAACCCCCTTTAAAGCCAATTTTGGTTTACCACTTAATCTCTGCATATGATAATAACAACAATAATAATACATTATGGGCTAGATTACAAGTGGAGCGCTAAATTACTGCGTGCCCGCAAACAGGAAAATGTGCCTGTTTGCGGGAGCGCTATAATTAATCAGCCATTACAAGTGGATGGTTATTGCAACTGTGAGCAGATCTCTGGTTAATTTTATAAATGTCCATAAAATGCTCCCAAAATCAAGTGTGATTTATTTTATTAAAAAATAAAGTTAGCAGCATTTTGGGGTCTAAAGAGAGCAGGTATGGGGTGTTAGAAAAAAAAAAGGCACTGAAAAGTGCCTTTACATTAAGGTCTATGGGAACTGTGTGTTCCCAGTAAATATATATGTATATGCTTTTATGCATATATATTTATGTGTTAATATTTGTATATACACATATTAACACATATATTCATATATATTTATATTTACATTTTGCTGCCATCGCTGTGCTACTTACCCCCTGTGCTGCGCGAGTTCTCATACCGTGTCTCACGGCATGAGAACAAGGCTCCCATTGGAGCCTAAGGAAGCACGCTCTAATGAGCGCAATGCTTCCTAGAAATGAAAACGCGAGGTTGCGTTCGCATTGCTCTCAACATGCAATACCAGTGCACATACGCTTGTATTACTCAGTGGAAAGCTAATATCGCTTTCTCGAAAGCTATGTTCAGCGCTCCACTTGTTATCTGGCGCTATGTATTTATTTATAACACGCCATCATGTAGGCTTACCTAAAATCTTATGACTCTCCTTATACAAACACAGTTACCAAATAAGAAGAATATATCATTAAATCAGGATGAGTTTAATTAATGCAGCTGAACTGAGACAAGTATGGATTCATCCATTAAACCCACCATGCTGTCATATATAAATGTTACGCTCCTGTGGTGCATATTATAATATGCCTTATCAGTCGTCTGTTTACAGGATTTTCATTCATGGATCATTTTTACAAATTCCTTCAGCTTGTTTGAAATAGAAGCAATTACCACAAGGAGATACCTGTCATTATAAATTAGTGCAGTTGTACCATAAGCTTAGAATGTACAAATATAAACATTAAAGGGATATTAAAAAGTCTATTTCGTTGGTATAAAAAAGCACTAAGCTGTGTTTTAAACTTAAAGGGACACTGAACCCAATTTTTTTCTTTCGTGATTCAGATAGAACATGCAAATTTAGGCAACTTTCTAATTTACTCCTATTATCAATTTTTCTTCGTTCTCTTGCTTTCTTTATTTAAAAAAAGAAGGCATCTAAGCTATTTTTTGGTTCAGAACAATGGAAAGCACTTGTTTATTGGTGGGTGAATTTATCCACCAATCAGCATGAACAACACAGTGTGTTCACCAAAAATGGGCCGGCATTTAAACTTAAATTTTTGCATTTCAAATAAAGATACCAAGAGAATGAAGAGAATTTGATAATAGGAGTAAATTAGAAAGTTGCTTAAAATTGCATGCTCTATCTGAATCACGAAAGAAAAAATTTGGGTTCAGTGTCACTTTAACCCCTTAATGACCGGACCATTTTTCAGTTTTCTTACCCTTAATGACAATGGCTATTTTTACATTTCTGCAGTGTTTGTGTTTAGCTGTAATTTTCCTCTTACTCATTTACTGTACCCACACATATTATATACCGTTTTTCTCGCCATTAAATGGACTTTCTAAAGATACCATTTTTTTCATCACATCTTATAATTTAATATAAAAAATATATAAAATATGAGGAAAAAATGGAAAAAAACACACTTTTTCTAACTTTGACCTCCAAAATCTGTTACACATCTACAACCACCAAAAAACACCCATGCTAAATAGTTTCTAAATTTTGTCCTGAGTTTAGAAATACCCAATGGTTACATGTTGTTTGCTTTTTTTGCAAGTTATAGGGCAATAAGTACAAGTAGAACTTTGCTATTTCCAAACCACTTTTTTTCAAAATTAGCGCTAGTTACATTGGAACACTGATATCTGTCCGGAATCCCTGAATATCCCTTGACATGTATATATTTTTTTTTAGAAGACAACCCAAAGTATTGATTTATGCCCATTTTGGTATATTTCATGCCACCATTTCACTGCCAAATGCGAGCAAATAAAAAAAATTGTTCACTTTTTCACAAATGTTGTCACAAACTTTAGGTTTCTCACTGAAATTATTTACAAACAGTTTGTGCAATTATGGCACAAATGGTTGTAAATGCTTCTCTGGGATCCCCTTTGTTCAGAAATAGCAGACATATATGGCTTTGGCGTTGCTTTTTGGTAATTAGAAGGCCGCTAAATGCAGCTGCGCACCACACGTGTATTATGCCCAGCAGTGAAGGGGTTAATTAGGGACCTTGTAGGGACCTTGAAGGGTTAATTTTAGCTTTAGTGTAGTGTAGTAGACAACCCAAAGTATTGATCTAGGCCCATTTTGGTATATTTTATGCCACCATTTCACCGCCAAATGCGAGCAAATAAAAAAAAAAGTGACATTTTTCACAATTTTAGGTTTCTCACTTAAATTATTTACAAACAGCTTGTGCAATTATGGCACAAATGGTTGTAAATGCTTCTCTGGGATCTCCTTTGTTCATAAATAGCAGACATATATGGCTTTGGCGTTGCTTTTTGGCAATTAGGAGGCCGCTAAATGCTGCTGCGCACCACACTTGTATTAAGCCCAGCAGTGAAGGGGTTAATTAGGTAGCTTGTAGAGAGCTTGCAGGGTTAATTTTAGCTTTAGTGTAGAGATTAGCCTCCCACCTGACACATCCCACCCCCTGATCCCTCCCAGACAGTTCTCTTCCCTCCCCCACCCCACAATTGTCCCCGCCATCTTAAGTACTGGCAGAAAGTCTGCCAGTACTAAAATAAAAGGTGTTTTTTTTTTTTTTTTTTTAATTATTCAGCTGTGATGGACCCCTGCCTTAACCCCCAACCTCCCTGATCCCCCCCAAACACCTCTCTAACCCTCCCCACCTACCTAATTGCCACCATCTTGGGTACTGGCAGCTGTCTGCCAGTACCCAGTTTTCCCCCAAAAATAAAGTGTTTTTGCATGTTTTATTTTTATTTTTTCTGTAGTGTAGCTGCCCCAACCCCCCACCAGATCCAGATCCTGATCCTGATCCTTTATTTAAAAAATTCTGCCCCCCTCCCTCTTACCAAAATTCATTGGTGGCAGTGCGTTCATTGGTGGCAGTGCGTGTGTGTGTGCGCGCGCACACACGCACGCGCGCGCGTGCACGCAGCCCCCCGCACGCTCCCGGCATCCGGCGTGCACAATGCACTTAAAGGAACCGGATGCCGGGTAGCGATGGGCCGCCCACCCTCCTCCCTGTAAGCTCCCACCCACCAACGAACGGCCGCATCGCTACTGGTGCAGAGAGGGCCACAGAGTGGCTCTCTCTGCATCGGATGCTTTCTAAAGGGTATTGCAGGATGCCTCAATATCGAGGCATCACTGCAATACCCTGAGAGCTGCTGGAAGCGATTGCACTCTCTAAGACAACTGACGTACCAGATATGTCCATTGTCACTAACTGCAAGTTTTTGCAGGACGTACCTGGTACGTCAGTTGTCATTAAGGGGTTAAAGGGGCACTCAAGTCAAAATAAACTTTTATGATTCAGATAGAGCAGCAGTTTTAAGACACTTTCCAATTTACTTCCATTATCAAATTTTGCACAGTCGTTTTATATTCACACTTTCTGATCCTACTGAGCATGTGCACAAGCTCACAGGGTATACGTATTCTAGTCTGTGATTGGCTGCTGTCTGTCACATGATACAAGGGGCCGGAAAAATAGAATCAAAAATAAATTTGTCAGAAAAAAATCTACTGCTTTTATGAAATTCAGAGTAGCTGTTAAATGGGCTTTTAATTATGTACTTGTTTATTATGCAATTCTACTGCACGGAGTGGTCCTTTAATAGAAATAATTGCAATATACAGTATACAGTATATTATTATATATATTTATTTATTTATTTTTTCCCTACATTTGTGCTTGTCCTTTACTTCCTGTCAGAGCCTTACAAGGAGAAGGAGCCCTCTGCAGGAAGGTTTATCTTAGCCTGATGTCATAAAACTTCTAGCCTGGTTACAATTAAAGGGACATAAATCCCCCAAAAAAATCTTTCATGATTCAGATATAGCATACGATTTTAAACAACTTTACAATTTATTTCTATTATCAAATTGTCTTCGTTTTCTGGTTATCCTTTGTTGAAAAGCAGGAAGGAAAGTTCAGGAGTGTGCACATATCTGCAGCACTATATGGCAGCAGTTTTGCAACAATGTTATACATTAGCAATACCACTAGATGGCAGCAGTATTTCCTGTCATGTAGTGCTTCACTGCCTATCTGGATATCTATTAAACAAAGAATAACATGAGAACGAAGCAAATTTGATAATAGAAGAAAATTGGAAACCTTTTTAAAAAGCATATTCTCTATTTGAATCATGAAAGAAAAATGTAGGGTTTCATGTCCCTTTAAATGAATAGACTAGATAACAGGGAGTCAGACTTGCTCAGGTCTAGGTCAGTTAGAATGTAACCTAAGTTTCAAAGTTGTCAGCTCCGATATTACACTGGAGGCAGCCCAGGAGCTACACTCGGAATTTCTAAGTGCTCATTATGCAAGAAAACGAGTAATTTGTTTGTTGTTTTTTATACAATCTGTTTCTTTTTGTTTTTACCAAAACAGCACTGTTTAATATCCCTTTAACTGGTGATAAAAAGGCAGATTTTGGTAAAGGGGACAAACAATGTAAAACGTAAATGCACATGAAGGTGTTTCTGTTTTGAATAGAAGCATTTTGCAATATACATTTATATGCAAAACAGAGCAAAACTTGTGACTTTTTCAGTGACAGCTTTTATTGAGCTCAGAGAGCCAGCATGTATTCATAAGCAATGTACTCCATTTATCAAGCAGAAGACATAGTTAAGAAGCCCTTGTAGTGCAGGGAGAATATCCAAGTTATTACATGCTGGCCACAAACATGGGCAGACAGGTTCCCTGTCTTGGAGCCTTGACCACCGGCATGTTCATAAATGAGGACCAGCGACTCACCCACATAATATATATATAGATATATATAATGACCACATTCAATGTTTGAATGAAGGTGTACAGAGCATATCTACATATGCTCTGTGCATAGGGTTGCCAGATGTCTTCCACAAAAATACTGGACAATGCTATGGCACTGGGCCCAATGGTAGTTAGGGTCACACAATGCCCCGCTAAATGGGCACAATGGTAGGTGTGGTCACCTTAGCCCCCACTCTTAATCCTACCATGTATATGTTTCACTACTGAGCAATCATTTTACCCCTTAGCTGCCAGTAACATACAAATATATCATTGTTACTTCTGTGGCTGACATTAACACACGTAAAGAGAATTTTCTTGACCCTTTGATTGTACCTCACTTCTTTCTGCTCCATAAAGTCTTGAGGCCTAGGAAGCTTTTACATTTGCACATTTTACTGGACAGCCTGCTAAAATACTGTACACAACTGGCAACCCCATGTGTGCACAGAAAACACTTTCACTGAAGCATACAGAAGCATTTTGCTATAAAAAAAAATATGTATTGCATAAATACTTCTATTCAAAACTAAATGCTTTGATGTCCCTTTAACACTTGAACATTTTGTTAAGACTTTAGCAAGTCCAGTTATTGGCAAGTCCAGTTATCTCCAGACTTAAAGGGCCATAATAGTTGAAAAATCACATGCTAATTAAACATTTTAGTAACCCTGTATTTGTGTTTAACCCCTCACAACATGGTATCTTCATAGAAGATGTTCAATTTACCAGTAGATTATGACTTACCCCATAATGAACATGGTTAGCCTTGTCTTTTGTAGAATCAAGTCCAGATTGGCTCCTCAAAATGAGGCAAGTGGTGCGTGGAGTTTAGCTATTGAAAAACAATTGCAGCAAAGCTTAATTTGCTTTAAAAGTGTTTGGATTTAGCTGATATGTAAACCTATGGAATACCAAGACAACAGCAATATCATGTAATTACAAGGTACTGTATGTACTGTACCTTTAAATAGAATTTGTGATTGTGAGTGATAGAGGAACAAATACAAGGCTACAAGGAACTAAAAACGGTGGCACATACAAATAACAAAGGAATTTAAAGGCTCATGAAACCCAATTTTTTTTCTTTCATGATTCAGTTACAGAATGTAATTTGAAGACAACTTTCCAATTTACTCCTATTATCTAATTTTTTTAGTGGTCTTGGTATCCCTTGTTGATAAAGATACCTAGGTAGGCTCAGGAGCTGCTGATTGGTGGCTGCACATACAGTATCTGACAAAAGTGAGTACACCCTCACATTTTTGTAAATATTTTATTATATCTTTTCACGTGACAACAGTGAAGAAATGACACTTTGCTACAATGTAAAGTAATGAGTGTACAGCCTGTATAACAGTGTAAATTTGCTGTCCCCTCTAAATAACTCAACACATAGCCATTAATGTCTAAACCATTGGCAACAAAAATTAGTACACCCAAATTGGGCCTAATTAGCCATTTTCCCTCCCCGTGTCATGTGACTCATTCGTGTAACAATATCTCAGGTGTGAATGGGGAGCAGGTTTGTTAAATTTGGTGTTGTCGCTCTCACACTCTCTCATACTGGTCACTGGAAGTTCAAAATGGCACCTCATGGCAAAGAACTCTCTGAGGATCTGAAAAAAAGAATTGTTGCTCTACAAAAAGATGGCCTAGGCTTTAAGAAGATTGTCAAGACCCCTGAAACTGAGCTGCATCACGGTGGCAAAGACCATACAACGGTTTCACAGGACAGGTTCCACTCAGTCAGGCTTTGCCATGGTCGACCAAAGAAGTTGAGTGTACGTGCTCAGCGTCATATCCAGAGGTTGTCTTTGGGAAATAGACATATGAGTGCTGCCAGCATTGCTGCAAAGGTTGAAGGGGTGGGGGGTCAGCCTGTCAGTGCTCAGACCATACTCCACACACTGCATCAAATTGGTTTGCATGGCTGTCATCCCAGAAGGAAGCCTCTTCTAAAGATGATACACAAGAAAGCATGCAAACAGTTTGCTGAAGACAAGCAGACTAAGGACATGGATTACTGGAACCATGTCCTGTGATCTGATGAGACCAAGATAAACTCATTTGGTTCAGATGGTGTCAAGCGTGTGTGGCAGCAACCAGGTGAGGAGTAAAAAAACAATTGTTTCTTGCCTACAGTCAAGCATGGTGGTGGGAGAGTCATGTTCTGGGCCTGAATGAGTGATGCCGGCACTGGGGAGCTACAGTTCATTGAGGGAACCATGAATGCCAACATGTACTGTGACATACTGAAGCAGAGCATGATCCCCTCCCTTCGGAAACTGGGCCAGAGGGCAGTATTCCAACATGATAACGACCCCAAACACACCTCCAAGACAACCACTGCCTTGCTATAGAAGCTGAGGGTAAAGGTGATGGACTGGCCAATCATGTCTGCAAACCTATTGAGCATCTGTGGGGCATCCTCAAATGGAAGGTGGGGGGAGTGCAAGATCTCTAACATCCACCAGCTCTGTGATGTTGCAACTAGTTTCTCAGCTACAAAGGTTGTTTCCTCAGGCTCCTAGCCTTTGTAGCTGAGAAACTAGTTGCAACTGTTTTTAAAAAATTGTTTTTATATTGGGGTGTCACTCACATCCCTTGAATTTTTAAATAAATTGTTATTTATATGGAAGTCTAAGCCTGATTGTTTGTTTGGAGATATTGGTAACCATCATCCTGCTGCAGGAGCAGTGTAGCTGGGTCACTGTGATTCCTCAGCCTGCCTCAATCAGCACATAGGTGCTGCTCCCTTTGTGAGTATACAATCTTCAAGTTTGTCCATTTGTGCCATTTATATTACATTATTGCACTAGGAGATGCACTAGGAGATGCTCCCCCATCTCTTTTTTGATTTCTTGTTCAGATTCTACATTTGTTTCCATTGAAGATCCATCATCCAATCGCTGGATCAGTATAGCTGGGTCACTGTGATTCCCCAGCCTGCCCCAATCAGCACATAGGTGCTGCTTATTTTGTCAGTATTTTTCTTGCACAAATTTTATTTTTTGTTTATTATCTTGCAATATTGCACTTGGAGGCGCCCTTTTTTCTTTGTGATTAATTTCCACAGATGTTCGGTTACATATATATTTATGTGTTTATATGTGTATATACATATATATTTATGTGTTTATGTTTATATGTGTATGTACATATATATTTATGTGTTTATATGTGTATGTACATATATATTTATGTGTATATACATAAATATATATGTACATACACATAAATATATATGTGTTTATATGTGTATGCACATATATATTTATGTGTTTATATGTGTATATACATATATATTTCTGTGTTTATGTTTATATGTGTATGTACATATATATGTATGTGTTTATATGTGTATGTACATATATATTTATGTGTTTATATGTGTATATACCTATATATTTATGTGTTTATATGTGTATGTACATATATATTTATGTGTTTATATGTGTATGTACATATATATTTATGTGTTTATATGTGTATATAAGCATATTAGGTGATGTGCATCTCTGTAATGAGAAGGGGTGTGGTCTAATGACATCAACACCCTACATCAGGTGTGCATAATTATTAGGCAACTTCCTTTCCTTTGGCAAAATGGGTCAAAAGAAGGACTTGACAGGCTCAGAAAAGTAAAAAATAGTGAGATATCTTGCAGAGGGATGCAGCACTCTTAAAATTGCAAAGCTTCTGAAGCGTGATCATCGAACAATCAAGCGTTTCATTCAAAATAGTCAACAGGGTCGCAAGAAGCGTGTGGAAAAACCAAGGCGCAAAATAACTGCCCATGAACTGAGAAAAGTCAAGCGTGCAGCTGCCAAGATGCCACTTTCCACCAGTTTGGCCATATTTCAGAGCTGCAACATCACTGGAGTGCCCAAAAGCACAAGGTGTGCAATACTCAGAGACATGGCCAAGGTAAGAAAGGCTGAAAGACGACCACCACTGAACAAGACACACAAGCTGAAATGTCAAGACTGGGCCAAGAAATATCTCAAGACTGATTTTTCTAAGGTTTTATGGACTGATGAAATGAGAGTGAGTCTTGATGGGCCAGATGGATGGGCCCATGGCTGGATTGGTAAAGGGCAGAGAGCTCCAGTCCGACTCAGACGCCAGCAAGGTGGAGGTGGAGTACTGGTTTGGGCTGGTATCATCAAAGATGAGCTTGTGGGGCCTTTTCGGGTTGAGGATGGAGTCAAGCTCAACTCCCAGTCCTACTGCCAGTTTCTGGAAGACACCTTCTTCAAGCAGTGGTACAGGAAGAAGTCTGCATCCTTCAAGAAAAACATGATTTTCCTGCAGGACAATGCTCCATCACACGCGTCCAAGTACTCCACAGCGTGGCTGGCAAGAAAGGGTATAAAAGAAGAAAATCTAATGACATGGCCTCCTTGTTCACCTGATCTGAACCCCATTGAGAACCTGTGGTCCATCATCAAATGTGAGATTTACAAGGAGGGAAAACAGTACACCTCTCTGAACAGTGTCTGGGAGGCTGTGGTTGCTGCTGCACGCAATGTTGATGGTGAACAGATCAAAACACTGACAGAATCCATGGATGGCAGGCTTTTGAGTGTCCTTGCAAAGAAAGGTGGCTATATTGGTCACTGATTTGTTTTTGTTTTGTTTTTGAATGTCAGAAATGTATATTTGTGAATGTTGAGATGTTATATTGGTTTCACTGGTAAAAATAAATAATTGAAATGGGTATATATTTGTTTTTTGTTAAGTTGCCTAATAATTATGCACAGTAATAGTCACCTGCACACACAGATATCCCCCTAAAATAGCTATAACTAAAAACAAACTAAAAACTACTTCCAAAACTATTCAGCTTTGATATTAATGAGTTATTTGGGTTCATTGAGAACATGGTTGTTGTTCAATAATAAAATTAATCCTCAAAAATACAACTTGCCTAATAATTCTGCACTCCCTGTACTGCACATGCTTACAGTTATTTCTCTCTTGCGTGTGTGTCTTTGTGTGGGAGTGTGTCTGTGTGTTTAAGTGTCTTTGGGTGTGAGAGAGTGTGTGTCTTTGTGTTTGTCAGTGTCTTTCTGTGTGTGTGTGTCTGTGTGTAAAAGAGTGACTGTATTTGAATTAGTGTGTGAGAGAGTGTGTGTTAGTGTGTGTGTGAGTGTTAGTGTCTTTATGTTTGCATGTGTGAGTGTCTTTGTTTGTGACAGAGAGTATGTGTGTGTTAGAGTGTGTGTGAGAGTGTGTGCTAGTGTAAGAGAAAGTGTGTGAGAGAGTGTGTGTGTGAGAGCATTAGTGCCTTTATGTGTGTGTGAGTGTGTTTGTGACAGAGAGTATGTGTGTGTGTGTGTGTGTGTTTGTGACAGAGAGTATGTGTGTGTGTGTGTGTGAGAGAGAGAGAGTGTTAGTGTCTTTATGTGTGTGTGTCTTTGTGACAGAGAGTATGTGTGTGTTAGAGTGTGTGTGAAAGTGTGTTAGTGTAAGAGATAGTGTGTGAGAGAGTGTGTGTGTGAGAGCATTAGTGTCTTTATGTGTGTGTGAGTGTGTTTGTGACAGAGAGTATGTTTGTGTGAAAGTGTGTGCTAGTGTAAGAGAAAGTGTGTGAGAGTGTGTGTGTGTGTGTGTGTGTGTGTGTGTGTGTGTGAGAGAGAGAGAGAGAGAGAGAGAGTGTTAGTGTCTTTATGTGTGTGTGTGTGTGTCTTTGTGACAGAGAGTATGTGTGTGTTAGAGTGTGTGTGAAAGTGTGCGAGAGAGTGTGTGTGTGTGTGTGTGTGTGAGAGAGAGAGTGTTAGTGTCTTTATGTGTGTGTGTCTTTGTGACAGAGAGTATGTGTGTGTTAGAGTGTGTGTGAAAGTGTGTTAGTGTAAGAGATAGTGTGTGAGTGTGTGTGTGTGAGAGCATTCGTGTCTTTATGTGTGTGTGAGTGTGTTTGTGACAGAGAGTATGTGTGTGTGAAAGTGTGTGTTAGTGTAAGAGAAAGTGTGTGAGAGAGTGTGTGTGTGTGAGAGCATTAGTGTCTTTATGTGTGTGTGTGTGTGTGTGTGTGTTTGTGACAGAGAGTATGTGTGTGTGTGTGTTTGTGACAGAGAGTATGTGTGTGTGTGTGTGTGTGTGAGAGAGAGAGAGAGTGTTAGTGTATTTATGTGTGTGTGTCTTTGTGACAGAGAGTATGTGTGTGTTAGAGTGTGTGTGAAAGTGTGTTAGTGTAAGAGATAGTGTGTGAGAGTGTGTGTGTGAGAGCATTAGTGTCTTTATGTGTGTGTGAGTGTGTTTGTGACAGAGAGTATGTGTGTGTGAAAGTGTGTGTTAGTGTAAGAGAAAGTGTGTGAGAGAGTGTGTGTGTGTGAGAGCATTAGTGTCTTTATGTGTGTGTGTGTGTGTGTGTGTGTGTGTGTGTGTGTGTGTGAGTGTGTTTGTGACAGAGAGTATGTGTGTGTGTGTGTGTGTGTGAAAGTGTGTGTTAGTGTAA
The DNA here is from genome assembly GCF_027579735.1 of Bombina bombina. Lineage (NCBI taxonomy): Eukaryota > Metazoa > Chordata > Amphibia > Anura > Bombinatoridae > Bombina > Bombina bombina. The sequence goes on from NC_069504.1 coordinate 1,085,725,435, forward strand.
GAGAAAGTGTGTGAGAGTATGTGTGTGTGAGTGTTAGAGTAAGAGTGTGAGTTAGAGTGTGAGTGTGTGTTATGAGTTAGTGTGTAGGTCTGAGTTAGTGTGTGAGAGTATGTGTGTGAGTATGTGTGTGTGAGAGTTAGAGTGAGAGTGTGAGTTAGAGTGTGAGTGTGTGTTATGAGTTAGTGTGTAGGTCTGAGTTAGTGCGTGAGAGTATGTGTGTGAGTATGTGTGTGTGAGAGTTGCCCCAAATGCTCTCAAAATAGAGGGCACTATAGTTTTTTATTTTAAAAAAATCTAGATTTTACACATATTAACACATAAATATATATTCATATACAAATATATTTAAAAATGCTGCGCTACTTAGCCCCTTCGCAGTGCAAGGTTCTGATGACATCTCTGAGCCTATGGAAGGTGCTCTCATGAGGCACTTATGACTTATTATTATTATTATTATTGTTATTATTATTATTATTATTATTATTATTGTGGTTAACAATTTCTTATTGTTGTTAAGTTGTCTTCACTCAGTGTTGTGTGAGTGGGCAGATACTTCTACTTATTATTTACTATTTGTATTTTTTCACAATGCATCTCTGTTTTCATTTGACATATAATTTGTTTTCTTTTGCTGTTCTTGATCTCTGTAAACATTGTGGGACAAATTACAAGTGGCGCATTATTTAGCATTTCCGTTCGCGTGAAAACACCTCTAGAAGTAAACATGTGGGTTTGCACTCATAAGTTGAAAGTAAAAAGATAGAGCAAGAGCGAAAATCCTCAAGATAGCGCGCCTCGGTCTTCCACTTGCACGCTTTTTATTTTCAACTTGTAATATGTGTGTTAATGTGGCCGCCCTAATTTTTTACTTTAAGTGCAGTTACTGTGCGAGCGGTAAAATATTTAGTGCCCCACTTGTAATCTGGCCCATAGTTGATTATGATCAATACTAAAAAAAATGACATGCTCTAAAGAATCAGAACAAGTCATTTTTCCTTTAAAATATCCCTTTAAAATAAATTGTGTGGATGCACACTATTATATAACACACACAAACAGCACTGTGGATTATGTTGTCATTTTACAGTATATATATATATATATACAGTATATATATATGTATATACAGTATATAAATATATATATATATATATATATATACACAGTATATATGCTCTTTAATAATACACTTCATATACATGTTTTGACGTACTTAACAAATCGTATTCAAGAAAATGCCAATGAACAGTAAATATTGGAATGAAATGGCTTAAAAAACAGAACATATATACATTGTTTTTGTATGGAAATTCTGATGAGTAGAAATGGAAACTGTTGTTAGTAAACTGCAAAGGCATTTAAATATATTCTGGCACCAGGGAGAGCAGAGCATCTTGCTATTCATCAGTACTTGAGGCTCAGACGTTGGCTTGACAAGAGCTGACAAAGGACGTTATATCTGGTTGAACATATTTACAAGTAAAATAAGCTGAATGCTTCGGCAGGGATGGGTACAGCTGCCCACATCAACAGTGATTACAGACAGCAACCCCCAGCAGGAACTTGCATTGCATATCATGTTGCAGGGAAATAATATATAGGATGCAGAGACACTGTTGTAGTAATTAATACTTAATGAGCAAAGATAATAATCTAAAATCAACATCACACTTAATACCCAATGAAAGACACAGTAAAGAAATACTGTAATGAAAAGGTTTGTATGTAAAAGGAATATAGGAAAATACACACACACACACACATACAGATATTCCTAGTTTTTTATAAGCAAACATTGCGTGTGTGTGTGTGCATATATATATATATATATATATATATACTATAATTGCGTTTGTAATGTCCGTCGCCGTCGGCAGTTATGCACGCATCCTCAATGGAATGTTTGCAGCGCGAGGCAGCCAATAGAATGTTGCGAAGCTGCATCCAGGTGGATTCCGAAAATTTCAGAATCCACCGGGATGCAGCGAAGGCAAACGGAACATTAAAAAAACAAAAAAAAAAACACAGCTCGCACAAAGTATACCAAAAAAACGAACTTCACACACAAAGTATTAAGAGATACACCGCAAACCCACACATCGCAAAATAATAAAGTAATTAACCCCTTAATCCCTTAACCGTCAGCCACCCACATCGCAATAAACCTAATTACCCTATGAACCCCTAAACCGCAAAATCCTCACATCGCAATAAACATAATTAACCTATTAACCCCTAAACCGCAAAACCCCCACATCGCAATAAACCTAATGAACCCATTAACCCCTTAAACCGCCCCCTAACCTAAGACCCCCTAACCTAACACCCCCTAAATTAACACAAATTACCTAAACTAAAAAATACTAAAGTTACAAAAAATAAAAAAAAGCTGATTACAAAAAAATAAAAAAAGGCTAACATTACAGAAAATAAAAAAACAAATTACCAAAGTTTCTAAAATTAAACCTAATCCCTATGAAAATAAAAAAGCCCCCCCCAAAATAAAAACACCCCCTAATCTAAGAATAAACTGTCAGTACAACCAAGTACTACTGACGTTACCTGCTGCACAGCTTCATGGTTTACCGATTATTGACAAGGACATATTTAGGATATTGTTTGTTTTTGAGTGAATCATTAGCAAATTATTTTTTCATTTGTTCGGGGGTGTATTTTATATTTTATGAAGAAGAGCTGAGAAGGTGGTAAGAGTATGTCTAATTTGATAAACATGTAAGGACAGAAATAACAGAGATATATCCTCAGTGAGATGGGAGGTGACGTTTCAAAGAACATAAGGGAGGATATTTATCAAAGGTCTGGCGGACCAGATCCGACAGTGCGGATCAGGTCCGCCAGACCTCGCTGAATGCGGAGAGCAATACGCTCTCCGTATTCAGAATTGCACCAGCAGCTTTTGTGAGCTGCTGGTGCAACGCCGCCCCCTAAAGAATCGCGGCCAATCGGCCACCAGCAGGGGGGTGTCAATCAACTGAATTGCAGCGGTCTGTCCGCCTGCTCAGAGCCAAAAATGCTCCAGCTCGCCAGAAACACAGGCCCTCAAGCTCCATCCAGAGCTTGATAAATGGGCCCCCATGACGGTTTCACACTGGTTTTCATGTTATTGCAGATAATAGAAAAAATAAATTAATCTGTATCTTTAGTAAACCTAACTTTGGTTTACTTTTAATATTGCGGTCGAACTGCACCAAACGTGTTATAAAAATAGAGCACATTTTGGTACAGTGTGATGGTAATATTAGAACTAAACGCGTTTAGAACAGTATGAACTTGTAGCAACTTAAAAATACAATGTTAAAAAGGCTGTTGTCTTTTAAAAACACATTTTACACAGTGCAATGTTTAAAAACCAAACTATTGTAGCATGAAAAAGCAGTGGCTACTGTCGTCTATGGGATATTAATAACCCGTACGTGACATCTTGTTCCTAAAAAGAACACACCAAGTTAAAAACACATATTTTTAAATAACAAATTTACTTAAAATACGTAATATAGTATTTTACAGTATAATACATACATATAACACACTATTTACACACTATATAAACGTACAATATATCCACTATCCACCAGCTCATATAGGCTTAATATTAAAGGGATATGAAACCCAATTTTAAACACATTTCTAATTTACTCCTATTATTACTATTTCTTTGTTCTCTTAGTATCTTTATATGAAAAGCAGGAATGTAAGCTTAGGAGCCAGACCATTTTTGGTTCAGTACCTGGGTAGCGCTTGCTGAGTCAGTGAATGGCTGAAATAATAATTGTGAAATGCATCATGTTTTTTTGTCCACATGTGCAATAGATATTTTAATTGTCATACTCGCAGAGCCAAAAATCACTTATGTTTATGTTAACTTTTAATTAATTTTTTAAAAGAAATTAAAGGGATAGACTACTTGAAAATGTTTGTAAAAATATAGATAATCCCTTAATTACCCATTCCCCTGTTTTACATAACCAACAATAATACGCTTTTTACCTCTGCAGACTGCCCCTTATCTCAATTCTTTTGACAGACTGGCATTTTAGCCAATCAGTACTGACTCATTAATAACTCCACAGGAATATTATCTATAGGACACGCAAACTCACACACATACACAGACACAAACTCACACATACATATACACACGTATGCACATACACACATAAACTCACACACATACACAGACACAAACTCACACACATATACAGACATAAACTCACACACATACACAGACACAAACTCTCACACATATACAGACATAAACTCACACACATACACAGACACAAACTCACACACATATACAGACATAAACTCACACACATACACAGACACAAACTCACACACATATACAGACATAAACTCACACACATACACAGACACAAACTCACACACATATACAGACATAAACTCACACACATACACAGACACAAACTCACACACATATACAGACATAAACTCACACACATACACAGACACAAACTCACACACATACACAGACACAAACTCACACACATATACAGACATAAACTCACACACATACACAAACTCACACACATATACAGACATAAACTCACACACATACACAGACACAAACTCACACACATATACACACATAAACTCACACACAGACACAAACTCACACACATACACAGACACAAACTCACACACATACACAGACACAAACTCACACACATATACAGACATAAGCTCACACACATACACAGACACAAACTCACACACATATACAGACATAAACTCACACACATACACAGACACAAACTCACACACATACACAGACACAAACTCACACATACATATACACACGTATGCACATACACACACACATACACATACACAAACTCACACACATACACAGACAAAAACTCACACACACACATATACACACGTATGCACATACACAGACACAAACTCACACACATACACACACACAAACTCACACACATACACACACACAAACTCACACACACACATATACACACGTATGCACATACACACACACATACACATACACAAACTCACACACATACACAGACACAAACTCACACACACACATATACTCACGTATACGCACATACACAGACACAAACTCACACACATACATAGAAACCAACTCACACACACACAGACACAAACTCACACACATACAAAGACACAAACTCACACACATACACAGACACAAACTTACACACACACATATACATACATATGCACATACACAGACACAAACTCACACACATACATAGAAACCAACTCACACACATACACAGACACAAACTCACACACATACACAGACACAAACTCACACACACACATATACACACGTATGCACATACACACACACACAAACTCACACACATACACAGACACAAACTCACACATACATATACACACGTATGCACATACACACATAAACTCACACACATACACAGACACAAACTCACACACATATACAGACATAAACTCACACACATACACAGACACAAACTCTCACACATATACAGACATAAACTCACACACATACACAGACACAAACTCACACACATATACAGACATAAACTCACACACATACACAGACACAAACTCACACACATATACAGACATAAACTCACACACATACACAGACACAAACTCACACACATATACAGACATAAACTCACACACATACACAGACACAAACTCACACACATATACAGACATAAACTCACACACATACACAGACACAAACTCACACACATACACAGACACAAACTCACACACATATACAGACATAAACTCACACACATACACAAACTCACACACATATACAGACATAAACTCACACACATACACAGACACAAACTCACACACATATACACACATAAACTCACACACAGACACAAACTCACACACATACACAGACACAAACTCACACACATACACAGACACAAACTCACACACATATACAGACATAAGCTCACACACATACACAGACACAAACTCACACACATATACAGACATAAACTCACACACATACACAGACACAAACTCACACACATACACAGACACAAACTCACACATACATATACACACGTATGCACATACACACACACATACACATACACAAACTCACACACATACACAGACAAAAACTCACACACACACATATACACACGTATGCACATACACAGACACAAACTCACACACATACACACACACAAACTCACACACATACACACACACAAACTCACACACACACATATACACACGTATGCACATACACACACACATACACATACACAAACTCACACACATACACAGACACAAACTCACACACACACATATACTCACGTATACGCACATACACAGACACAAACTCACACACATACATAGAAACCAACTCACACACACACAGACACAAACTCACACACATACAAAGACACAAACTCACACACATACACAGACACAAACTTACACACACACATATACATACATATGCACATACACAGACACAAACTCACACACATACATAGAAACCAACTCACACACATACACAGACACAAACTCACACACATACACAGACACAAACTCACACACACACATATACACACGTATGCACATACACACACACACAAACTCACACACATACACAGACACAAACTCACACACACATATACACACGTATGCACATACACACACACAAACTCACACACACACATACACACACATAAATATGCAAGGTATACAGAGTCATAATTAGGCCCATGGTCCTGTACCTCCTCTGTAAGCTGTATGGCAGATTAGACCTCAGCTCCTCTGCTAGCCACCTACCATAACAGAATAACAGATAAATTCTAAATATATATATATATATATATATATATATATATATATATATATATATATATATATCACATACAGTATAACATATACAATATTGAAAAACAGTCAAATGTCTATTGTTAGAGTACACAATACCATATACATATCAAGGAGTTATTCCTTTTATAGTTCTGTCTGTTATAGTATAACTCCTTTGTAGTGCTGTCAGGAAATGAATTAGTTAAAATAACTAGTGCAGGCAATCTCTAAATTACCCTTTTTTATATATAAAAATGTGTCTGGAATTATGAAACCCAGTTTTGTTATCATGAATATATTCACTTTTATATATTAATACATAGCAGGCTCATTGCTCACATAAATAGATGACAGGGACTTCAAAGGAAAGGCTCAGCTCAGAAGCCATACCATGAAAATGAATTTGTGATAATGACAATCCTGGGAGCATCAGATACCCCCAGCCGGGGAGACAGGAAAACTGACATAATCCCTAAAGGGAACACAACGCATATGAAAGGGTACATGGAGAAGATAGGTCAACAGCTATGCCACACTGACGAAGTAGAACAAGGTCCAAAATGGAATTGAAAGGAAAAGACAGGCATAAAAGAGAGAGAAGAGAAATGAAAGAGAAATCCTGAAATACAATGTGAAAAAATAAAGACAATATATTATGTTTCTTATAGTTTCAGAAGGGTGATTTTTTTTATTGTCAAGCATGTTATAAAAGAGTTGGAGTTAAGATAAAATGTACATACTCATGAGGTTGTATTATCTTCAAGCCCTCAGAGGTATTGGGCTGCTGGAATACTCTCTGAGGTTCTTTACTAAAAGGTTCAAACTACAATATGAACACTCTGTGGTTTCAAAGTTCTCAGGACACCATGAACACCAAAATAAGTAATTATTAACTCCACCTTTAATATACTGGAAAGTCAGAACACTCTCCAAGGTGCTGTGAAGATGGAGTACTCTCATAGGAAATAAACTAGTGTTACAGTAATATTACGGAACTCTTAAGGTATTTAGCATAAAGAATGATCCAAGAAAATGCAGTACACAAGAGGTAACCTATATCTTCCTATCTTTGTTCAAGTATAATTAAAGGACAAGTTAATACAGTAGATTTGCATAATAAACAAATGCATAATAAAAAGACAATGCAATAGCATTTAAAATGAGTTGTAGATTTTTTTCTGACAAATTTCAGTTATGTCTATTTAAACTCCTCCTTTATCATGTGACAGCCATCAGCCAATCACAAATGCATGTACGTATATTCTGTCAATTCTTGCACATGCTCACTAGGAACGGGTGACTAAAAAATTGTAGGTATAAAAAGACTGTGCACATTTTGTTAATGAAAGTAAATTGGAAAGTCGTTTAAAATTGCTGCTCTATCTGAATCAGGCAAGTTTAAAGGATTACTTTCTGTTATAATTTTTAAGCTAAACAACTAACATATTAAAGTTAATAAACATTAATTAAAACCTACTGACCTATATTTTCTCCAAAACAAAGTTTCATAACGTTCTAAAAGTTATATCTTTTATTCGCCGATGATGTCACATTATCCTGCCCACTATTTTCAGCACTGCGTGTTCAAAATACTAAAATCAATAACTTTGTGTTTAAAGCGCCATTTTGAAACCTAGGTATTGTAAACGGATTGGTACAGAGCAAAGGATACCCACGGAGTGGGTTTGGAAAACAATTACATTGGCAGACAAGATTTCTGATATACGGTAGAGATATGTTAATGAAATGCTATTGATAAAAAGCGTATTTGGGGTAGTTAGTTAGTAACAGGCATAGAAATATTTACTTACAGTGGCCCTTTAATTTTGACTTGAGTGTCCCTTTAAGTATAAGACCACTTAGGCATTTTATAGATATTGTAAAACTTGAGTAAAAAAAAAAGCTGCATGGTGAGAGTCCTGTGATTTTTTCAAACAGTTTAAAGAATGAAAACAATAAATAAATCTAGATGCAGAGGGCTAAAGAGTAATACGTTGATGAATTAGATAGTGTTCAAGAAACTCTAAATTTGAAGTCATCAAACAAAACCGTAAGGAAACACAATTGATTATCACAAGTGTCTGAAGTAGCAATATTCAGAGCACTGTCCAAGGTCCTGAAAATGTTGCCTGATACAATGTAAAGGCAAGAAAACTCAATACAATTAAACAGTCCACTAAAATGCTGTCAAAGCCATCCCAAATATCACCAGGCTCACATTTTAACTCTCCATGACTTTGTAAACTGAACAATGTGATCAAAAAGCCAAGTTATACTTTAAAGCTTTCTTCAACGTGCATGTACTAAGATTGTGCTCTCTGAGTAATGCTACAGGCAGACATTACAAATATACTATATTATCAATATTCTCTGATAGATACTGTACTATTAGTTCTATTTTACCAGCATGTTCTTTTAGAGATGCCAGCACCAGGACATATCTATTATGTCAAAATGCTTTCTACTATTATTATAACAGCATTTAATTCCAACATATTATAAAACCATAAAACGTTTATCTAACATATTGTACTATTATAATGCTTTCCTATATTTTATGGTATAATTGCACTCCTCATATAATTAAGACACCTGCACGTTATAAATAAGATAATGACACAATGCTCAATCCAAGACATTGTTTGATCATAGCTCACTCTGTGGTAATGAGCTGTGAGAGCTCTAAATAAATACTGCCTGTCTGACAAGGGGACCTCAGTATCCTCAAAGCTAAATTGTATCCACTATTAAAGGTATCACCTGTACATAATGTGTTATTTTCTTGCAAAAGGATTATTACTTCCTTTGAGAGCATTCACAGAAAATACTGTCTCTTAGTATCAAAGCATTCACCAAAACTTCACACTGTATTTACTTTGTAGTAACCCGAATATACAGTACAGTAAAAGAGCTCACATATGACTGTACTACCGAACATCTTTCAAATATTATATGCAGCCAGAACTCCTTCTAGATTCTGCAGTACTCACAAATTAGTGCCAGAGCATACGTCAACCTATGTACTGATAAATAAACTTATAAGAATTTCAGCAGAAGTCACTCAAATATAATGTGCTGCTAGAGTGCTCTCTATAAAAATGATTCTTCCAGAAAGCTGTTATAAATCCTGTGGTGACAGTATACTCATTAGGAATACTAGTATCAAGTTTCTAAATTATCAGAGCTCTTACCTAGCTACTGTATATTGAAACATTTCCCAATGTATTACTCTGTAGTTAGAGCTGTGAACACTCTGCTTATCACCTGAAGGCTCGCCGAAAACACAGAGCTTGATAAATATGCCCCATAGGCTCATATAATTATTATGAACAAGTATTATCTTTTATAGTATTATCATGTATAGTCTTATGTATTCTACCCCTAGGTAAGTGCTACTGAATACGATATTGCTTAACAAATTAAGGATAACAATAAAATAAATTATATTCTTGTTATCATTTTTAACAGTAACGATAATCATCATAGGTGTCCCCAGGAAGGGTTAGTGGGGCACTAGCCTGCCCCCATGCGCCCCCCAGCTATGACCATACACAGCATAGTGAATTTGCACCACCATTCCACACAGGACACGCCCAGAATAAACCCAACCCCCAACACACCATAGATTCAGCCCCTTTCACTGTGGCCACACCCATAAAATTACAGTTAGGCTTCAGGAAATGCTAAGAGGTGTGTAAACATATATAGTAGATTTATGGCAGTGCCCCCTCTACTTTAAACTGTCTGCCCACCCCCCCCTATATTCTGGGGCCATCAATGATAATAATAACATCTGACAATAATGTAAAATCAGTGATGCTACCAAACGACTTTACAATTGAGGCATTTAAAGGGACGCTAAAGTCTGTGAGATTTTTACATTTGCGCTCATCTCATTTATATCCATTCTTAACTGGCATCAGCAGGAAATATCAGATAAGAAAAACAGGCTTTTTCTTTCATGATTCAGAGAGAGAATACAATTTAAACAACTTTCCAAGTTACATCTATTATCTAACTTTTTTTGTTCTCTTGATATGTTTTGTTGAAAAGCATACCTAGGTAGGCTCAGAAGCTGCTGATTAGTGGCTGTACATATATGCCTCATGTTATTGGATCACCCATATGCATTGCATTGTGGTGAGCCAATCACGCGAGGCATCTATGTGCACCAACCAATCAACAAAGGATACCATGAGAATGAAGCAAATTCAATAGAAAAAAAAATTGGAAAGTTGTTTAAAATTGTACACTACATGAAAAAAAAAATTGGTTTCATGTCCCTTTAAAAAATGCTGTTATAAGTAAATACTTCACCATTACTCCTGCACGGTACTGTACAACCATCAGTTACTATAGTGCCAAACACACAAACTACTCTTAAAACACAAGATATCAACTCTCTATTAGTGCCTTTTTCAGGGTGTGGAAGGGTTAGAGAACAGAATTATACTTGCATATCATTTCAGATCTGTTTGGGGTGTGGATAATAAGAGACCTCTGCTGAAAACAAGAAATGCTAATGCTGAAAAAGAACTTGAGCAGGCCGAATCCCTGGGAATTAGTGCATTGCTTGGCACACATAATCAAACAGGTTAATATTTGAGCTGCCTTAAGCCTTTATAAATAAGGGTGCGTGGCAAAAAAAGACCAATAAAAATCTACAAACTGTTTAGGCTGATTGGGGAGGTAGACCTGAGTCATGTATTTGTTTACTGGAGTTCTGAGATCTTTCTATAAGATAAGTCTCTCTATTTATAGCACACATGTAAGCTATATATATATTTATATACAGCAGTACTTCCATATATGGCACAGAATGATATCCCACAGTTTTCTTTGCTTTGCATTAACTACATGCTGGGAGAGAGAGGGCTGTTTAACTCTACAGAACAGCAGGAATGAGTGTGTAATCTGTGACAGCCGACCCTGCCCACTTCCAATGTCCCAGAGCCCCGTCATGATAGATTTATGTGTGTACTGTACAAGTAATAGCAGGGTGAGGATTACAGGGTTTACTGATGTGGGATATACAGATCCACAGGCAGGGAGCAAACCACAATGTCTGAGCAAACTCTTACTTGCCACATAATAATAATAATAATAAAGCTGTATTATTATCTCTTAACTGGCATACAGCTGCTTCCCCCGTTTCCCTGCTCTCTTAAAAGGGACAGTGTACTGTAATTTTGGTTTCTTCTTCATTTGTTTCCAATGACCAGCTGCAGATTATAAAATGTATGGGCAATTGTTGTTTTATGTTTATTTTTGTAAATGACATAGCTGTTTCTGCTAATTGAAACCACAACCTGATTATATTGGTTCAGCTTGCAGGGAGATCAGATCGCTTTATCTTATCTCTACATATCACCTTATATACACAAGCCATCCTTATCTTATCAGTCACTGTATACTCAAAGTATATAATAATTAGAAAGGACAATGGAAAATTTACATTTTAGTACCTCTCTGTTTCACCCACTGGGAGTGTGTGTTTTTATAAACTTTCTTGATTAAAATTAAACTTTCATGATTCAGATAGAACATACAATTTTAATCAACTTTCCAAATTACTTTTATTGTCTAATTGGCTTGGCTCTCTTGATATATTTTGTTGTTAAAAAGCATACTTAGACAGGCTAATCAAAAGCAATGTTCTACTGTGAGCTAGCTGCTGATTGGTGGCTATGCATATATATATATATATATATATATATATATATGCCTCTTGTTAAATCACCAGCTGGGGACCAGTGGCAGGGAGCAGAGGGAGGCCACAGAGTGACCTGTGCAGGGTCGCCCTGCAATCGGGTTTTGCGTGCTAGTAAGGTGTTAGGGTCTTTTCCACTTTCTTTGCTCCATTTACCCTATATGGGGGAATACGTTAACACTCTTGATATTCCAAATTCAGCTTTTTACAAGCGCCAGTTTATCGTGTGAGCAAAATCTGTTTACTTTCAACTTGTAATACGAGCACTACCCGATGCGGGCAAGAAGCTTATTTCTAGCAGAGTTCGCACTCGAGCAGGAGCGTTAAATACCGCTCCACTGGTAATCTGACGAAAAATTTTTAATTATGCACTTTCATTATTTACTTTGCCTGCTTTTGCTATAATTCACCTCTAAATATTGCAGTGTTTCCAAATCCTGACACTACACTACAATGCTACAAATTGATTGGTTGATATGTGCAAGAGCTAGATTATACCTGTCCCTAATTAGGCCCGACAAGCAAAGTTAAAATAAGCAACTTTCAAAAAGGACTGCAAAACAATGCATATTTTTTCTAACAAAATGCTAATTCTAAAAGCTCTTAAATTAATGTTTTTGTATGTAGATATTTTGCAATGCATGGGCATAATTTCTAAAGCATAAATAAAACATTGATAATGTCCCTTTAAAGTTAATAAATAATAATGTTTTATTATTTAAATGATACTTCCTTGAAATCTTTCACTATTATAGAAAGCAAAATGACTGAACTTTTACAATTTCATTTTTACATTGACAATCGTTTTCACTGAAAATAACTAACCAAATATAATAAAATAAATAATATAATAAATATTATAAATAATAACACAACACATGAAACGTATAAATGATTTACTCCCAAAACGTGTTTAGATATTAATAGATCATTTAAAAATATTTTGTAAGCAATTACCATGTCTTTTGGCTTAAAAAAATAGTGGCTATTTTTCTAGGGAAAAAATAAATAAAAAATAGATAAATAAAAAATGAATATTACAGTATTATATCTATGTGACCAGTACGGTAATTAGGGTTGCCACTTCGGCCATGTTTTCCTAGACACTTATAAGTTATATAAGTGCACTGTGCACTGGTTCAGCTATAATGAAAACCTGGTCTGTTGGGGGTACTTAAGCACCACGGTTGATAAACACTGCCACAGTTTGTTTGATCTGTTTAGGAAAGGAGACCAGCCTGTTAGCACCAAATGTAAACTTTTTTGGCCACCATAAAAAAAAACATATACCATTCAGTGCCATCAAAAATTAAACCACAATTAAGCAAGTACTTTGTATATATAGCCTCAGTATTATAAAATGTCATTGTATATTGCCCACTACTTTTATGGATGTTTGACTATCCTGTTTAGACCATACCCTACACAGGATATATCATTTCAGCATTTACTTTTGCTTATCTCTTCTCTCCTCAAAAAACAGGTATTCAAGGCACACTGCCCACTATTAGCCAGCTGGCATAAAAGCATCTGCCCCACACACCTTATGCAATTAATCCCTACGCCCACCTCCTTGTGCTCTGTCAATACTCGGCAACATCACTGATTTGGAGTTTGCAATATTATTAAGCCACATTTTGCATAAAACAGTGATAAACATGCTTGCATATAAAACATATATATATACGCATTTACCAAATATAGTCATGTTTCCAACTCATTACATAAATATCAGGGGGATTTTGGAAGACATCAAATACAACTGAAATAGGGCAAGAGGGAGGAATAAAAGCAGAGCGATGAATTGCAATAAGGCAGCAAAAAAAAAAAATAACATTGTAAGGAAGGATAGATGTATATAATCCGCAGACCATTATTCCCCCTGGAGGGATGCATTTCACAAATGATAAGATATTACATCCTGCTTATCGGTTACCGCAGTACTATTATGAAAATGTTTTACAAAAATTCAGCTTATTAAAAAAAAAATGGTAAAGACTATCTTTGACCAAGTAACACTTTCTGTGCTTGAACAGCCAGCAATGTTCTGCTTTTCTGGAAGCAAAAGGGTTAAGACCCTGGAGAACACAATACTATAAAAAAACAAAAACATTGCAGGGCTGCACGCCAGAACGCGCATGTACACTGTATGTTTATTGCCTAAATCCTGAAGTCTCAGGCAGGCTAGATGGAAGCTTTGATACTAATTGAGACACAAACTAAACCAGTGGAACTATTTCAGATTACAGTACTGGTATTTTTAGAGGTTAAAATGAAATGTGTATGGCTAAATATGTTATCAATTATAGGGCATCATATCTACATTAAGAATTAGAGTCAATAGCAATGTAAAGTGCACAACAGACACTTATTCATAACAAAACAGATATGAGAGAACAGAGTAATATATAGTATTATGCAAACTGCTGCAAGTAGTATTTGTGCACACAGGTGTGTATGACTTCTATTAAAGAGATATCCTTATACAAACATGTTTACAGAACGTACCCTCGCTTACTATATATTAAAATACTGCAAAAAAAGCACATAGGTAAAGTCCTTCAAGAGAGCCATAAGCATTGCAGCACCCTAGAAGAACATGAAAGGTCATCTAATCAGAAGTGACAGGCAGACACAGCAGCCAATCACTGGGTACTATGGGCCAGATTACGAGTGAAGCGCAAATTAATGCTCCTGCTTGAGTGTTAATTGTGTGCTAGAAGTAAGATTTTTGCGCTCGTCGGGTTGCAGTTGTAAGTAAACTATTTTCGCTCCAGTGGTAACCCGACTAGAGCAAAAATCTGAAGTTAGAATATTGGGTGCGCCTTCACATATTCCTCCATAGAAGTCAATAGAGAAAAAAGTGGAATAAAACCCACTCTCGCGCAAACATGATCGCATATTCTCATGTGCGCTAACCCGACAGCTGACACCCCTAGGTACAGCACTTGTGTCCTGTGTAACTGCTATGAAATTTTACAGAGCTCAGTAACTTCATATATATTTTTATATTCATTACATTTATGGCACTTCGCTGTCCTCAGCTGATGTCATACTGTCCCCTTCTCTTGTATGCCAGCTACCCTTCGTTAGATATGTCAGCTCTGTGAAACCTGACCTTAAGAGGACAATAAAGTCATTTTTTTATATATATGCATCTTTAAATAATCCCTGCATTGAAAAAAATGTGCATACAAGATAAATGTTTTAAAAGATTTCCATTGTTTTGCAGTCCAGGGACATACTCATTGAAAATCCTCCTGAGTATGTTTTTCTTATCTCCTTTGTTGAATTTAATTAGGGACAGCAATAAAAGAGTTCCTTTGCTGGGTTCTGAATTCCATTGAATGTACTTCATCTTAAAAATATCAGATTTAAATTACAGGAACAGGAAGCAAAATAAATAATAAAAGCACACTATAAAGTTTTTTTCATTGTGCATAATTAAACCCTTCATGGGAAATTACATTTTGAGTTTAATGTCCTATTAAGTGTACTAATTCTTCTTCCCTTCATCTATAAAACAGAAGCCCATTTGATTCATCATATATATCTGAATAAGTAACCCTGGTTTGTCTGACACAAGTCCATCTGTATAACTCTCAGTATGCAACAAAAGGAAGCCCTATAGCTGAAGGACACAGGTCTTCTGGCAACTGGATCTGGTATGACCCTAGTCCATATGTATTTTTAATTAGAATGACCACAAACTACTATATATGTTTCCTATACTCAACATAATATGAATGCCACTATTTTATCTGTCATTTTTGCCTGTAATATATATGCCCTTTCTATAATTACTTGTGTCATACTGTCCCTCTTACCAGAAGTGCACCTATTATATCACCCACACCTAAATGTAGCCTGCCCCCCTGGTTCTCATCTGAACAACTTTACCTCTTAGACTGTATGAAACCAATTGCTGAAACCCTCCCCTGCAGTGCAGTAACATCACCCCATCATCTGTACTTCACACATATTCTTCCTCCCCAACCCTGTAAGCCATATGTACTCCATATGTGTTTAACTTCTGTCCCATTATCTAAAGGACACACATTTCTTCTTCTACAACCATGTAAGCCATATCTACTGCATTTGTGTTTAACATCTGCCCCATCATCTGTATGGCACACATATTCTTCCCATCCAACCCTTTAAGCTATACAAACTCTATGTGTGTTTAACATCTGCCCATCATCTGTAGGGAACACACATTATCCCTACCAAACCCTGTAAGCCAATCCATGCCAACTCTATGTGTGTTTAAAATTATCCCCGTCCACACATATTCTTCCTCCCCAAACCTGTGTGCCATATGAAGTCCTTGTGGGATACAGGTGAGGGAGACACAAATACTTGTAACATGCAGATGAGGGACAGAAGGCCTTGTGTTATACAGGTGAGGGGGACACAGATGCTTGTTACCCCTAATCTAACCCAAACCCCCCTTAAATAAACCCCGTCTGTCCCTCATCTGCATGTAACAAGCATCTATGTCCCCCTCACCTGTATAACACAAGACCGTCTGTCCCCCCGCTTGGGCTTGGATCATCACTTCCGAGGCTTGGATCAAGACTTCCGAGAACGGATCGGTGAACCTGGTATGGTGAAGATAAGGTAGGAAGATCTTCAGGGGCTTAGTGTTAGGTTTATTTAAGGGGGGTTTGGGTTAGATTAGGGGTAACAAGCATCTGTGTCCCCCTCACCTGTATAACACAAGGCCTTCTGTCCCTCATCTGCATGTTACAAGTATTTGTGTCTCCCTCACCTGTATCCCACAAGGACTTCTGTCCCTCATCTGCATGTCACAAGCATCTGTGTCCCCCTCACCTGTATAACACAAGCTTTCCTGTACTTCACCTGTATGACACAACTCTCTGCACCAGTCTCAGCACTATGATTCTACACCTTGGCTCTCTTACATGTATGAAACAATGCTTTCTTATCTATTTCACACAAGCTCCCCCCCCCCCATCTGTGGCATACAAGGTTCTTGGCCCCCTCACCTGTATGACACAAGTCCTCCTCCCCTCATCTACATGTTACAAGCTCCTCTATCACCCTCACCTGTAGGATACAAGCCTCTTTGCCCCCCGCACCTGTAGGACACAAGCCTCTTTGCCCACTCACCTGTAAGGCACAAACCTCTGTGCCAATTCACCTGTAGGTCACAAGCCTCTGTGCCAATTCACCTATAGGGCACCTCTGTGCCAATTCACCTGTAGGACACAAGCCTCTGTGCCAATTCACCTATAGGGCACCTCTGTGCCAATTCACCTGTAGGACACAAGCCTCTGTGCCAATTCACCTATAGGGCACATCTGTGCCAATTCACCTGTAGGACACAAGCCCATTTGCCCCCCTCACCTGTAGGACACAAGCCAATTTGCCCCCCTCACCTGTAGGACATAAGCCCATTTGTCCCCTCACCTGTAGAACACAAGCCTCTGCGCCAAGTCACCTGTAGGGCACAAGCCAACTTCCCCGCTCACCTGGATGACACAAGCATTTGGGTCCCTGTCACTTGTATGTCACACACCAATGCCCTCCATTGCAATATGTCACATCCCTCGCCCCCCTTACCTGTAGGACACCTGTTTCCGGAAGGTCAGGTGCCTGAGCTTCTCTTCCACCGACTCCTCCCTGTCTCGGTGCACTGGAAGAGGCTCTTGTAAGGCGGCTTCCCCGGCCGTGTCCTGCCCTCCCTCGGCTCCCCGGCATCTCGTGTCCCGGCTCTGGGTTCCATCGGGCGGTGAGTTCATATCTGTGCCGGCCCGGGGGCTGAGCGGTGGGTCCCGGGCACACTCACTGCTCCGCTCCTAAGCGCTGCAAATGGCAGAGGCGCTGCGGCAGCATCCATGGGGGGAGCGGGCACCGGGGCATTGTGGGAAACTCCTCCCCGGCCAATCACAGGCCGGGTCCCTGAGTTACACCACCGCCTCCCTCTCATTATAATATTCTATCTGTTTAGTAAAAGCACACGTAGCATAAACTGTATCCTCTCATTCTACTGCAGGCCACCCTAGTACAGAGTGCACTACACCTGATACTTGTGGCACTCAGTATAACGCTCATACCCCATATGGCACTCAGTATAACGCTCATACCCCATATGGCACTCAGTATAACGCTCATACCCCCTCTCTATATGGCACTCAGTATAACGCTCATACCCCATATGGCACTCAGTATAACGCTCATACCCCATATGGCACTCAGTATAACGCTCATACCCCTTATGGCACTCAGTATAACGCTCATACCCCATATGGCACTCAGTATAACGCTCATACCCCATATGGCACTCAGTATAACGCTCATACCCCATATGGCACTCAGTATAACGCTCATACCCCATATGGCACTCACTATAACGCTCATACCCCATATGGCACTCAGTATAACGCTCATACCCCATATGGCACTCAGTATAACGCTCATACCCCATATGGCACTCAGTATAACGCTCATACCCCATATGGCACTCACTATAACGCTCATACCCCATATGGCACTCAGTATAACGCTCATACCCCATATGGCACTCAGTATAACGCTCACACCCCTCTCTCTATATGGTACAAAGTATAACGCTCATACCCCATATGGCACTCAGTATAACGCTCACACCCCTCTCTCTATATGGCACTCAGTATAACGCTCATACCCCATATGGCACTCAGTATAACGCTCATACCCCTCTCTCTATATGGCACTCAGTATAACGCTCATACCCCATATGGCACTCAGTATAACGCTCATACCCCTCTCTCTATATGGCACTCAGTATAACGCTCATACCCCATATGGCACTCAGTATAACGCTCATACCCCATATGGCACTTAGTATAACGCTCATACCCCCTCTCTATATGGCACTCAGTATAACGCTCATACCCCCTCTCTATATGGCACTCAGTATAACGCTCATACCCCATATGGCACTCAGTATAATGCTCATACCCCATATAGCACTCAGTATAACGCTCATACCCCATATGGCACTCAGTATAACGCTCATACCCCTCTCTCTATATGGCACTCAGTATAACGCTCATACCCCATATGGCACTCAGTATAATGCTCATACCCCCTCTCTATATGGCACTCAGTATAACACTCATACCCCCTCTCTATATGGCACTCAGTATAACGCTCACACCCCCTCTCTATATGGCACTCAGTATAACGCTCACACCCCTCTCTCTATATGTTACACAGTATAACGCTCATACCCCATATGGCACTCAGTATAACGCTCATACCCCATATGGCACTCAGTATAACGCTCATACCCCCTCTCTATATGGCACTCAGTATAACGCTCATACCCCCTCTCTATATGGCACTCAGTATAACGCTCATACCCCATATGGCACTCAGTATAACGCTCATACCTCTTATGGCACTCAGTATAACGCTCACACCCCCTCTCTATATGGCACTCAGTATAACGCTCACACCCCCTCTCTATATGGCACTCATTATAACGCTCACACCCCTTATGGCACTCAGTATAACGCTCACACCCCTTATGGCACTCAGTATAACGCTCACACCCCCTCTCTATATGGCACTCAGTATAACGCTCACACCCCCTCTCTATATGGTACTCAGTATAGCGCTCACACCCCCTCTCTATATGGCACTCAGTATAACGCTCACACCCCCTCAGTATAACGCTCATACCCCTTATGGCACTCAGTATAACGCTCATACCCCTTATGGCACTCACTATAACGCTCATACCCCATATGGCACTCAGTATAACGCTCACACCCTTCTCTCTATATGGCACTCAGTATAATGCTCACACCCCTCTCTCTATATGGCACTCAGTATAATGCTCATACACCTCTCTCTATATGGCACTCAGTATAATGCTCACACCCCCTCTCTATATGGCACTCAGTATAATGCTCATACCTTCTCTCTATATGGCACTCAGTATAATGCTCATACCTTCTCTCTATATGGTACTCAGTATAATGCTCACACCCCCTCTCTATATGGTACTCAGTATAACGCTCACACACCCTCTCTATATGGTACTCAGTATAACGCTCACACACCCTCTCTATATGGTACTCAGTATAATGCTCACACCCCCTCTCTCTATATGGTACTCAGTATAATGCTCACACCCCCTCTCTATATGGCACTCAGTATAATGCTCACACCCCCTCTCTATATGGCACTCAGTATAATGCTCACACCCCTCTCTATATGGTACTCAGTATACAGGGAGTGCAGAATTATTAGGCAAATTAGTATTTTGACCACATCATCCTCTTTATGCATGTTGTCTTACTCCAAGCTGTATAGGCTCGAAAGCCTACTACCAATTAAGCATATTAGGTGATGTGCATCTCTGTAATGAGAATGGGTGTGGTCTAATGACATCAACACCCTATATCAGGTGTGCATAATTATTAGGCAACTTCCTTTCCTTTGGCAAAATTGGTCAAAAGAAGGACTTGACAGGCTCAGAAAAGTCACAAATAGTGAGATATCTTGCAGAGGGATGCAGCACTCTTAAAATTGCAAAGCTTCTGAAGCGTGATCATCGAACAATCAAGCATTTCATTCAAAATAGTCAACAGGGTCGCAAGAAGCGTGTGGAAAAACCAAGGCGCAAAATAACTGCCCATGAACTGAGAAAAGTCAAGCGTGCAGCTGCCAAGATGCCACTTGCCACCAGTTTGGCCATATTTCAGAGCTGCAAC
This sequence comes from Bombina bombina, assembly GCF_027579735.1. Taxonomy (NCBI): domain Eukaryota; kingdom Metazoa; phylum Chordata; class Amphibia; order Anura; family Bombinatoridae; genus Bombina; species Bombina bombina. The sequence goes on from NC_069504.1 coordinate 1,085,746,747, forward strand.
ATCACTGGAGTGCCCAAAAGCACAAGGTGTGCAATACTCAGAGACATGGCCAAGGTAAGAAAGGCTGAAAGACGACCACCACTGAACAAGACACACAAGCTGAAACGTCAAGACTGGGCCAAGAAATATCTCAAGACTGATTTTTCTAAGGTTTTATGGACTGATGAAATGAGAGTGAGTCTTAATGGGCCAGATGGATGGGCCCGTGGCTGGATTGGTAAAGGGCAGAGAGCTCCAGTCCGACTCAGACGCCAGCAAGGTGGAGGTGGAGTACTGGTTTGGGCTGGTATCATCAAAGATGAGCTTGTGGGGCCTTTTTGGGTTGAGGATGGAGTCAAGCTCAACTCCCAGTCCTACTGCCAGTTTCTGGAAGACACCTTCTTCAAGCAGTGGTACAGGAAGAAGTCTGCATCCTTCAAGAAAAACATGATTTTCATGCAGGACAATGCTCCATCACACGCGTCCATGTACTCCACAGCGTGGCTGGCAAGAAAGGGTATAAAAGAAGAAAATCTAATGACATGGCCTCCTTGTTCACCTGATCTGAACCCCATTGAGAACCTGTGGTCCATCATCAAATGTGAGATTTACAAGGAGGGAAAACAGTACACCTCTCTGAACAGTGTCTGGGAGGCTGTGGTTGCTGCTGCACGCAATGTTGATGGTGAACAGATCAAAACACTGACAGAATCCATGGATGGCAGGCTTTTGAGTGTCCTTGCAAAGAAAGGTGGCTATATTGGTCACGGATTTGTTTTTGTTTTGTTTTTGAATGTCAGAAATGTATATTTGTGAATGTTGAGATTTTATATTGGTTTCACTGGTAAAAATAAATAATTGAAATGGGTATATATTTGTTTTTTGCTAAGTTGCCTAATAATTATGCACAGTAATAGTCACCTGCACACACAGATATCCCCCTAAAATAGCTATAACTAAAAACAAACTAAAAACTACTTCCAAAACTATTCAGCTTTGATATTAATGAGTTTTTTGGGTTCATTGAGAACATGGTTGTTGTTCAATAATAAAATTAATCCTCAAAAATACAACTTGCCTAATAATTCTGCACTCCCTGTAATGCTCACACCCCCTCTCTATATGGCACTCAGTATAATGCTCACACCCCTCTCTATATGGTACTCAGTATAACACTCACACCCCTCTCTCTATATGGCACTCAGTATAATGCTCACACCCCCTCTCTATATGGCACTCAGTATAATGCTCACACCCCTCTCTATATGGCACTCAGTATAATGCTCACACCCTTCTCTATATGGTACTCAGTATAACGCTCACACCCCCTCTCTATATGGTACTCAGTATAATGCTCACACCCCATATGGCACTCAGTATAACGCTCACACCCCTCTCTCTATATGGCACTCAGTATAACGCTCACACCCCTCTCTCTATACAGGGAGTGCAGAATTATTAGGCAAGTTGTATTTTTGAGGATTAATTTTATTATTGAACAACAACCATGTTCTCAATGAACCCAAAAAACTCATTAATATCAAAGCTGAATATTTTTGGAAGTAGTTTTTAGTTTGTTTTTAGTTATAGCTATTTTAGGGGGATATCTGTGTGTGCAGGTGACTATTACTGTGCATAATTATTAGGCAACTTAACAAAAAACAAATATATACCCATTTCAATTATTTATTTTTACCAGTGAAACCAATATAACATCTCAACATTCACAAATATACATTTCTGACATTCAAAAACAAAACAAAAACAAATCAGTGACCAATATAGCCACCTTTCTTTGCAAGGACACTCAAAAGCCTGCCATCCATGGATTCTGTCAGTGTTTTGATCTGTTCACCATCAACATTGCGTGCAGCAGCAACCACAGCCTCCCAGACACTGTTCAGAGAGGTGTACTGTTTTCCCTCCTTGTAAATCTCACATTTGATGATGGACCACAGGTTCTCAATGGGGTTCAGATCAGGTGAACAAGGAGGCCATGTCATTAGATTTTCTTCTTTTATACCCTTTCTTGCCAGCCACGCTGTGGAGTACTTGGACGCGTGTGATGGAGCATTGTCCTGCATGAAAATCATGTTTTTCTTGAAGGATGCAGACTTCTTCCTGTACCACTGCTTGAAGAAGGTGTCTTCCAGAAACTGGCAGTAGGACTGGGAGTTGAGCTTGACTCCATCCTCAGCCCGAAAAGGCCCCACAAGTTCATCTTTGATGATACCAGCCCAAACCAGTACTCCACCTCCACCTTGCTGGCGTCTGAGTCGGACTGGAGCTCTCTGCCCTTTACCAATCCAGCCACGGCCCATCCAACTGGCCCATCAAGACTCACTCTCATTTCATCAGTCCATAAAACCTTAGAAAAATCAGTCTTGAGATATTTCTTGGCCCAGTCTTGACGTTTCAGCTTGTGTGTCTTGTTCAGTGGTGGTCGTCTTTCAGCCTTTCTTACCTTGGCCATGTCTCTGAGTATTGCACACCTTGTGCTTTTGGGCACTCCAGTGATGTTGCAGCTCTGAAATATGGCCAAACTGGTGGCAAGTGGCATCTTGGCAGCTGCACGCTTGACTTTTCTCAGTTCATGGGCAGTTATTTTGCGCCTTGGTTTTTCCACACGCTTCTTGCGACCCAGTTGACTATTTTGAATGAAACGCTTGATTGTTCGATGATCACGCTTCAGAAGCTTTGCAATTTTAAGAGTGCTGCATCCCTCTGCAAGATATCTCACTATTTTTGACTTTTCTGAGCCTGTCAAGTCCTTCTTTTGACCCATTTTGCCAAAGGAAAGGAAGTTGCCTAATAATTATGCACACCTGATATAGGGTGTTGATGTCATTAGACCACACCCCTTCTCATTACAGAGATGCACATCACCTAATATGTTTAATTGGTAGTAGGCTTTCGAGCCTATACAGCTTGGAGTAAGACAACATGCATAAAGAGGATGATGTGGTCAAAATACTCATTTGCCTAATAATTCTGCACTCCCTGTATGGCACTCAGTATAACGCTCACACCCCCTCTCTATATGGTACTCAGTATAATGCTCACACCCCTCTCTCTATATGGCACTCAGTATAATGCTCATACACCTCTCTATATGGCACTCAGTATAATGCTCACACCCCATGGCACTCAGTATATCGCTCACACCTCGTCTCTATATGGCACTCAGTATAACACTCACACCCCTCTCTCTATATGGCACTCAGTATAATGCTCACACCCCCTCTCTATATGGTACTCAGTATAATGCTCACACCCCCTCTCTATATGGCACTCAGTATAATGCTCACACCCCCTCTCTATATGGTACTCAGTATAATGCTCACACCGCCTCTCTATATGGCACTCAGTATAATGCTCACACCCCCTCTCTATATGGTACTCAGTATAATGTTCACACCCCTCTCTCTATATGGTACTCAGTATAACGCTCACACACCCTCTCTATATGGTACTCAGTATAACGCTCACACCCCCTCTCTATATGGTACACAGTATAATGCTCACACCCCATATGGCACTCAGTATAACGCTCACACCCCTCTCTCTATATGGTACTCAGTATAACGCTCACACACCCTCTCTATATGGTACTCAGTATAACGCTCACACCCCCTCTCTATATGGTACACAGTATAATGCTCACACCCCATATGGCACTCAGTATAACGCTCACACCCCTCTCTCTATATGGCACTCAGTATAATGCTCATACCCCTCTCTCTATATGGCACTCAGTATAATGCTCACACCCCATGGCACTCAGTATATCGCTCACACCTCGTCTCTATATGGCACTCAGTATAACGCTCACACCCCTCTCTCTATATGGCACTCAGTATAACGCTCACACCCCGTCTCTATATGGCACTCAGTATAACGCTCACACCCCGTCTCTATATGGCACTCAGTATAACGCTCACACCCCATATGGCACTCAGCATAACGCTCACACCCCCTCTCTATATGGTACTCAGTATAACGCTCATACCCCTCTCTCTATATGGCACTCAGTATAATGCTCACACCCCTCTCTATATGGTACTCAGTATAACGCTCACACCCTTCTCTCTATATGGTACTCAGTATAATGCTCATACCCCTCTCTCTATATGGTACTCAGTATAATGCTCATACCTTCTCTCTATATGGTACTCAGTATAATGCTTATACCCTCTCTATATGGCACTCAGTATAACGCTCACACCCCTCTCTATATGGCACTCAGTATAATGCTTATACCCCTCTCTCTATATGGGACTCAGTATAATACTTATACCCTCTCTATATGGTACTCAGTATAATGCTCATACCTTCTCTCTATATGGTACTCAGTATAATGCTCACCCCCTCTCTATATGGTACTCAGTATAATGCTCATACCCCTCTCTCTATGGCACTCAGTATAATGCTCATACCCCTCTCTATATATGGCACTCAGTATAACGCTCACACCCCTCTCTCTATGGGACTCAGTATAATGCTTATACCCCTCTACATATGGCACTCAGTATAATGCTCATACCCTCTCTCTATATGGTACTTAGTATAACGCTCACACCCCTCTCTCTATATGGTACTCAGTATAACGCTCACACCCCTCTCTCTATATGGTATTCAGTATAATGCTCACACCCCTCTCCCTATGGCACTCAGTATAATGCTTATACCCCTCTACATATGGCACTCAGTATAATGCTCATACCCTCTCTCTATATGGTACTTAGTATAACGCTCACACCCCTCTCTCTATATGGTGCTCAGTATAACGCTCACACCCCTCTCTCTATATGGCACTCAGTATAATGCTCATACCCCTCTCTCTATATGGTACTCAGTATAATGCTCACACCCTCTCTCTATATGGTACTCAGTATAACGCTCACACCCCTCTCTCTATATGGCACTCAGTATAATGCTCATACCCCTCTCTCTATATGGTACTCAGTATAACGCTCACACCCTCTCTCTATATGGTACTCAGTATAACGCTCACACCCCTCTCTCTATATGGTACTCAGTATAATGCTCATACCCCTCTCTCTATATGGCACTCAGTATAATACTTATACCCTCTCTATATGGCACTCAGTATAATGCTCACATCCCTCTCTATATGGCACTCAGTATAATGCTCACACCCCTCTCTATATATGGCACTCAGTATAACGCTCACACCCCTCTCTCTATATGGCACTCAGTATAATGCTCATACCCCTCTCTATATGGCACTCAGTATAACGCTCACACCCCTCTCTATATATGGCACTCAGTATAATGCTCATACCCCTCTCTATATGGCACTCAGTATAATGCTCACACCCCTCTCTCTATATGGCACTCAGTATAACGCTCACACCCCTCTCTATATGGCACTCAGTATATTGCCCATACCCCTCATTGCGGTAGCGCACATTATCCTTATAATATATACTATCTCTGTATAATACACATTCCCCTTTTTTATTATTATTATATCTACATCTGTCACCACAACATATACCTACCTCTGTATAAGGCACACACCTACTCATTATAATATATACTCCCCTTTGTATTACACTCACACCACTTATGTTGGGTTTCTCTCCAGCTATTATGTCAAAACAGCTTCCCATTGTGTAAAAAAAAAATGACTTCATAATAATATAAAGTACAAGAGGCAGTCGCGCCATAAAAATAGTAATTTTATTGGGTTAATACAAAAGCATAAAAATATAGACCACTTAACATGACACATCCTACACACATACCTTTATAATGTGTCGGTCCCTCAGAATAACACATTATTACAGCCCGCTCAGCATTACAGTCATATACCCACTTATTGTAATAGTCTACCCCTCAGGATAACAAATCCCTTCATTATAATATAGAAACCCATCCTCACTAAATAATGTAAGAAACACTCATAATAATGCTCACAAACGATAAATATAAAACTAACCACCTCAGAATAACACTCTTAGGGGCCTATTTAAGAATGTGCGAGCGGACATGATCCGATATTGCGGATCATGACCGCTGCACATTGATAAATGCCGACAGCATACGCTCTCTGCATTTATCATTGCACCAGCAGTTCTTGTGAACTGCTGGTGCAATACCGCCCCCTGAAGATTCGCGGCCGCTAGCAGGGGGTGTCAATCAACCCGATTGTATTGGATCCGGTTTTCTTTTCCGCCGATGTCTGTCCGCTGCCTCAGAGCAGGCAGACAGGTTATGGAGCAGCGGTCATAACTTGTGTTTCTGGCGAGCCTGAAGGCTAGCCAGAAGCACGGGGCATCAAGCTCAATACAGAGCTTGTTAAATAGGCTCCATAGCCTGCAGTATAATGTAGTCCACCATTTTATAGTATATAGCCCAACTCAGTGCAACCATACATTTATATACCTACCTCAGTGTAAGGCACAAATCCTATTTATTATCTCACATTTATAACCATGTTTATGCATCACACATCCTAAAAATATCATTAATGTTTTGTAAAGTGCATCTTTACTGCCCCTGTGTGCTTGCTTCATGACTGTGCCCCTAGGGGTGTCCAAACTTTGCTCTCCAGAGGTTTTGGAACTACATTTCCCATGATGCTCAGCTAGATAAAATGCTGGCTGAGCATCATCGGAAATGTAGTTCCAAAACCTCTGGAGAGCAAAGTTTGGACACCCTGGGCCTAGACAGTCCACTTTCTTTTTCAAAATCAGGTGGGCAGTAAAGCCAGTCAGATACCATTCCCCAGCTCCATAGAAATGAAGAGATATTCACAAGAACTGTAGTATAGAATGTACAACATACAACTAATTTTCATTGGCTTATAGGTATTTCTCGCTTGACATGTGCATTCAGATTTGGACAAATGTAAAAACACAACAAATTTTCTATATTTGTTGCATTTGTCCTAGAATGTTAAACAAATTATCTTAAAAACAAACAAACAAAACAAAATGTTATAGATTCATTAACGTGGTAAAAAAAACGGTACCCTAAAGCAGAAAAAGCTATACTGCAGGTGAGAAAGGTTTCCGATTTACAGTTGTATGGTGATCCAGCAATGTTGATTGATTCCTGTGTCAGCCAATAAATATGTATGTTTTGCCTTCTGTTTTTGACATTTGTATTCTGTTTGTTAAGTTGCTGCTGGCTTGTAGCAGTGTCACTAGATTCTACTTTGAAGGGAAATGTTACCCATATGCTGAATCACTTGAAAGTGATGCAGAATATCTGTAAAAAGCTTGCCAGAAAATATCACATCTTTATGTAACTTGTACTATAAGAGTCAAAATGGAGGCGCTATGATTAGGCTGTAATGATGGTAGCGCACTATAGTGCTAACATATTTTTGCTCCACTTATAGTCATGGTCATTGTAAGCTAGGGTCAGTCTAAAAATTCAGAGCATATCATTTTTGTACTAGAATGTCCCTTTCAGGTCCACATCCACTATTACATTTGTAAAAGCCTCTGAAATGACAATGCTTTTGGTATATGTACTGTGTATGTAGACCTCTTGCAATTTATTCTTTAAATGCTGCTATATATTATAGATATATAAAAAAATATCCCTTTAAATAATACCTGCTATTGTGACACATTGTCCCTTAATGACCCAATACTCTAAATCCCACTGTTAAACTGAACAACAGCAACTAGTCTAATGATAAGTCTTACTAGTAACACCCACTCATATCATCATCCTTATCACCCAAATGTCACCTGCGTGTTCCACTCCTCTGCACTATCCTCAACAGTAACTAGCAAACTAATCACTGTGCCTGAAACACCCACTCATTTCTCTTTTTCTCTCACTCCATCCAATTACCATATTCTTCTAGAATACTGACCCCAGCCCCGCCCTGTGCCAAGATTATCTGCCCACAGCTATTTCATATATAAAAATGATTGATTAGCCAGCACATGCTTCACATTAAACTGAGGTGTGTGTTATAAGTACAGTGTCTTTTTGCAAACATTTAAACAGAAAAAAAAATGTACCAGATTAGAAGTGGAACGCTAAATATTGCATTTGCGAAAGCAATATTTGCGCTCCACTGAGTAATACCTGTGCACGCTAATGTGCGCTGGTATTACAAGTTGAGCACAATGCAAACGTGAGCTTGCGTTTGCATTGCTGGGAAGCATTGCGCTCATGAGAGCGCGCTTCCATAGGCTCCAATAGGAGCCATGTTCTCATGCCGTCAGACACGGCTTGAGATTGAACCTAGCACATTGAAAGGGATAAGTCATGCAGCGATGGCAGCTAATTGTAAATAGATATCTATATGCTTATATACATATATATGTATGTGTTAATATGTGTATATGTATTTAAGCATATACATAAATATTTACAGGGAACACAAAATGTAAAGGAACTTTTTAGTGCCGTTTTTTTTTCTAACACCCTGCAGCTGCCAACTTTAGCCCCAAAATACTGCCTAGTGCAGTTATTTTATTAAAAAATGAAAGATGCTACTATCCTTCGGCTAGATTATGAGTTTTGCGTTATGAGTGAAAAAGCCTTATAACGCTGCTTTTTCACTACCGCTGCTATTACGAGTCTTGTAGGTACAGCTGTACCGCACACTTTTTTGGCCGTAGCGCAACGTAACTACCGTACTTTTTAAAAAGTCCTTTTTCAATGGGACTCCCATAGCGCCGGTATTACGAGTTTGCCTGTCCATAACTACAAGATCTGTACCGTAAACTGAAAGTCAGTAGTTATGGGTTTTACGTTATAAAACTGTACCATAAAACTCATAACTAAAGTGTCACGAAGTACACTAACGCCCATAAACTACCTATTAACCCCTAAACCGAGACCCTCCCGCATAGCAAACACTAAAATAAAATTATTAACCCCTAATCTGCTGCTCCGGACATCGCCACCACTATAATAAACATATTAACCCCTAAAACGCCACACTCCCGTATTGCAAACACTAGTTAAATATTATTAAACCCTAATCTGCTGCCCCCAATGTCGTCGCCACCTACATACACTTATTAACCCCTAATCTGCTGTCCCTAACATCGCCACAACCTACATTACTGTTATTAACCCCTAATCTGCTGCCCCCAAAATCACCGCCACCTAACTACACTTATTAACCCCTAATCTGCTGCCCCCAATGTCGTCGCCACTATACTAAAGTTATTAACCCCTAAACCTCTGGCCTCCCACACTACTAACACTAAATAAATGTATTAACCTCTAAACCTAACCCTAAGTCTAACCCTAACACCCCTAACTTTAATATAATTAAAATAAATCTAAATACAAATGACTATTATTACCTAAATATTACCTATTTAAGACTAAATACTTACCTGTAAAATAAACCCTAAGCTAGCTACAATATAACTAATAGTTGCATTGTAGCTATCTTAGGTTTTATTTTTATTTCACTGGCAAGTTTGTATTTATTTTAACTAGATTATACTAGTTAGTAAATAGTTATTAACTATTTACTAGCTACCTAGTTAAAATAAATACAAAATTACCTGTAAAATAAAACCTAACCTGTCTTACACTAAAACCTAACATTACGCTAAAATTAAATAAATTAAATTAACAAAATACATTTATCTAAATTACAAAAATAATAAACACTAAATTACACAAAATAAAAAAGAAATGATCAAATATTTAAACTAATTACACCTAATCTAATAGCCCTATCAAAATAAAAAAGCCCCCCAAAATAAAAATAAAAAACCTAGCCTACACTAAATTGCCAATGGCCCTTAAAAGGGCCTTTTGCGGAGCTTTGCCCCAAGGAAATCAGCTCTTTTACCTGTAAAAAAAAATACAAACAACCCCCCAACAGTAAAACCCACCACCCACACAACCAACCCCCCAAAAAAAATCTACCTAAAAAACCTAAGCTCCCCATTGCCCTGAAAAGGGCATTTGGATGGGCATTGCCCTTAAAAGGGCATTTAGCTCTTTTTCTGTGCCCAAAGTCCCTAATCTAAAAATAAAACCCACCCAATAAACTCTTAATAAAACCTAACACTAACCCCCGAAGATCCACTTACAGTTTTTGAAGACCGGACATTCATCCTCATACAGTCAGGAGAAGCCTTCATCCAAGCGGGCAGAAGTCCTCAATGAAGCCGGGAGAAGTCTTCATCCAAACGGCAAGAAGTCGTCCTCAAGGCAGGCAGAAGTCTTCATCCAGACGGCATCTTCTATCTTCATCCTTCCGACGCGGAGCGGCTCCCTCTTCAAGATATCCGGCGCGGAGCATCCTCTTCTTTCTCTGGCTATTCAAGAATAAAGTTTCCTTTAAATGACGTGATCCAAGATGGAGTCCTTTGAATTCCAATTGGCTGATAGAATTCTATCAGCCAATCGGAATTAAAGGGTAAAAAATCCTATTGGCTGATGCAATCAGCCAATAGGATTGAGCTTCAATCATATTGGCTGATCCAATCAGCCAATAGGATTGAGCTCACATTCTGTTGGCTGATTGGAACAGCCAATAGAATGCAAGCTCAATCCTATTGGCTGATTGCTTTTGGCCTCCCACACCCCTAACACTAAATAAATATATTAACCCCTAAACCTAACCCTAAGTCTAACCCTAACCCTAACACCCCTAACTTTAATATAATTAAAAAAAATCTAAATACAAATGACTATTATTACCTAAATATTACCTATTTAAGACTAAATACTTACCTGTAAAATAAACCCTAAGCTTGCTACAATATAACTAATAGTTGCATTGTAGCTATCTTAGGTTTTATTTTTATTCACAGGCAAGTTTGTATTTATTTTAACTAGATATACTAGTTAGTAAATAGTTATTAACTATTTACTAGCTACCTAGTTAAAATAAATACAAAATTACCTGTAAAATAAAACCTAACCTGTCTTACACTAAAACCTAACATTACGCTAAAATTAAATAAATTAAATTAACAAAATACATTTATCTAAATTACAAAAAATAATAAACACTAAATTACACAAAATAAAAAAGAAATGATCAAATATTTAAACTAATTACACCTAATCTAATAGCCCTATCAAAATAAAAAAGCCCCCCAAAATAAAAATAAAAAACCTAGCCTACACTAAATTGCCAATGGCCCTTAAAAGGGCCTTTTGCGGGGCTTTGCCCCAAAGAAATCAGCTCTTTTACCTGTAAAAAAAAATACAAACAACCCCCCAACAGTAAAACCCACCATCCACACAACCAACCCCCCCAAAAAAACCTACCTAAATAACCTAAGCTCCCCATTGCCCTGAAAAGGACATTTGGATGGGCATTGCCCTTAAAAGGGCATTTAGCTCTTTTTCTGTGCCCAGAGTCTCTAATCTAAAAATAAAACCCACCCAATAAACTCTTAATAAAACCTAACACTAACCCCCGAAGATCCACTTACAGTTTTTGAAGACCGGACATCCATCCTCATACAGTCAGGAGAAGTCTTCATCCAAGCGGGCAGAAGTCCTCAATGAAGACGGGAGAAGTCTTCATCCAAACGGCAAGAAGTCGTCCTCAAGGCAGGCAGAAGTCTTCATCCAGACGGCATCTTCTATCTTCATCCTTCCAATGCGGAGCGGCTCCATCTTCAAGACATCAGGCGTGGAGCATCCTCTTCTTTCGCTGGCTATTCAAGAATGAAATTTCCTCTAAATGACGTCATCCAAGATGGAGTCCCTTGAATTCCGATTGGCTGATAGAATTCTATCAGCCAATCAGAATTACAGGGTAAAAAAATCCTATTGGCTGATGCAATCAGCCAATAGGATTGAGCTTCAATCCTATTGGCTGATCCAATCAGCCAATAGGACTGAGCTTGCATTCTATTGGCTGATTGGAACAGCCAATAGAATGTGAGCTCAATCCTATTGGCTGATTGCATCTGGCCTCCCACACCACTAACACTAAATAAATATATTAACCCCTAAACCTAACCCTAAGTCTAACCCTAACCCTAACACCCCTAACTTTAATATAATTAAAATAAATCTAAATACAAATTACAATTATTACCTAAATAATACTTTTTTAAGACTAAATACTTACCTGTAAAATAAACCCTAAGCTAGCTACAATATAACTAATAGTTACAGCTATCTTAGGTTTTATTTTTATTTCACAGGCAAGTTTGTATTTATTTTAACTAGATTATACTAGTTAGTAAATAGTTATTAACTATTTACTAGCTACCTAGTTAAAATAAATACAAAATTACCTGTAAAATAAAACCTACCTGTCTTACACTAAAACCTAACATTACACTAAAATTAAATAAATTAAATTAACAAAATACATTTATCTAAATTACAAAAATAATAAACACTAAATTACACAAAATAAAAAAGAAATGATCAAATATTTAAACTAATTACACCTAATCTAATAGCCCTATCAAAGTAAAAAAGCCCCCCAAAATAAAATAAAAAAACCTAGCCTACACTAAATTGCCAATGGCCCTTAAAAGGGCCTTTTGCGGGGCTTTGCCCCAAAGAAATCGGCTCTTTTACTTGTAAAAAAAAATTACAAACAACCCCCCAACAGTAAAACCCACCACCCACACAACCAACCCCCCAAAAAAAACCTACCTAAAAAACCTAAGCTCCGCATTGCCCTGAAAAGGGCATATGGATGGGCATTGCCCTTAAAAGGGCATTTCGCTCTTTTTCTGTGCCCAAAGTCCCTCCCTAATCTAAAAATAAAACCCACCCAATTAACTCTTAGTAAAACCTAACACAAGAAGTCGTCCTCAAGGCAGGCAGAAGTCTTCATCCAGACGACATCTTCTATCTTCATCCTTCCAACGCGGAGCAGCTCTATCTTCAAGATATCAGGCATGGAGCATCCTCTTCTTTCGCTGGCTATTCAAGAATGAAGTTTCCTTTAAATGACGTCATCCAAGATGGAGTCCCTTGAATTCCGATTGGCTGATAGAATTCTATCAGCCAATCAGAATTACAGGGTAAAAAATCCTATTGGCATGAAAGAAAAATTTGGGTTCAGTGTCCCTTTAATTGTATTTAATTAATGTAATTGTTTTCAATTTTAGTGTGATGTTAGGAGTTAGTGTAACTTAGGTTAGGTTTTATTTTACAGGTAAGTTTGTATTTTATTTAACTAGATAGTTAGTAAATAGTTAATAACTATTTACTAACTAGTCTACCTAGTTAAAATAAATACAAACTTAGCTGTGAAATAAAAATAAAACCAAAGATAGCTACAATGTAACTATTAGTTATATTGTAGCTAGCTTATGGTTTATTTTATAGGAAAGTAATTCGTTTTAAATAGGAATTAATTAGGTAATAATAATAAGTTTCATTTCGATTTATTTTAATTATATTAAAGTTAGGGGTGTTAGGGTTAGACTTAGGGTTAGGTTTAGGGGTTAATATATTTATTTAGTGTTAGTGATGTGGGAGGCCAGAGGTTTAGGGGTTAATAACTTTAGTATAGTGGTGGCGGCGATGTTGGGGGCGGCAGATTAGGGGTTAATAAGTGTAATGTAGGTGGCGGCGATGTCGGGGGTGGCAGATTAGGGGTTAATAAGTGTAATGTAGGTGTCGCAATGTCAGGGGCAGCAGATTAGGGGTGTTTAGACTCTGGGTTTATGTTAGGGTGTTAGGTTTAAACATAAATTTTCTTTCCCCATAGGAATCAATGGGGCTGTGTTACGGAGCTTTGCGCTCCGTCATTGCAGGTGTTAGGCTTTTTTTTAGTCGGCTCTCCCCATTGATGTCTATGGGGAAATCGTGCACGAGCACGTAAAACCAGCTCAAAGCAGCGCTGGTGTTTGAATATCGAGCGCAAAGCTGCCACATTGCCCGCTAATGCAGGTTTTTGGAAAACTTGTAATAGCAGCGCTATTAAAGGTGAGCAGTGGAAATAACATAACGCAAAACTCGTAATCTGGCCATTTATTTTTTAATAAAATATATTACACTTAAAGTGATGGTAAACTCTCCCCTTAACAAAAACAGATCCAGAATGTTAGTGATATTTTAGATGTTTAATTCATCAGTTGTAATGAAGATGTGGTATAATTTACTTTTTAATTTAGATATGAAATTTAAATACCCTGCGTTCCGCGAACAACTTCAAAAGTCAATGTTTCTGTTTCTGACAGCTAACGGATTGAATTGTTGTCCAATCAACGCTCTCCCCATACAGCACTTTTGTTGAAGCTAGAGCTCTGATTGGAGAACAGTTCAAACTTTTAGCTCATAGAAAAATGTACTTTTGAAGTGGACGGTGGAGCGCAGGTAATTTGAATTTCATATCTATATTAAAAAGTAAGTTATAGTACAACTTCATTACAACTGATTAATTAAACTTAAATTAAAATATCACTAACATTCCAGATCTCATTTTAAAAAAGGGAGAGTTTACCATCACTTTAAGTTTGAAGACATTTATAAAATTAAGCAGAGATCTGTTCTCTTGTTAATTTTATAAGCGCTAATTGCTACTGTGAGCTTGCGGTAGCAAAAACAGCCACTTGTAATGGCTGGTTATTTATCGCACGTGTGCGATAAATTTGTGCTCCACTTGTAATCTAGTCCAATGTTTTCAAAAGCATGGTTCTTCAAACAACTGGTCAGGACCAATTAATGGGTCACAATACCATGTTTACTGGGTCGCGACTTGTGTATGTGTTGTAGGAGAGTGAGGTTGTAGTAAGAGAGTGTGTGTGGTATATAAGAGTGTGCGTGGTGTGTGAGTTTGAGTTGTATAAGAGTGTGTGTGTTATATAAGAGTGTGTGTGGTGTGTGAGTTGTATAAGAATGTGTGTGTTATATAAGAGCGTGTGTGTGTTATAAAAGAGTGTGTGTGTTGTGTGAGTTGTATAATAGTGTGTGTGTGTGTTATATAAGAGTGTGTGTGTGTTATATAAGAGTGTGTGTGGTGTGTGAGTTGTATAAGAGTGTGTGTGTGTGTTATATAAGAGTGTGTGTGTGTGTGTGTGTGTGTTATATAAGAGTGTGTGTGTGTTATATACGAGTGTGTGTGTGTGTGTTATATAAGAGTGTGTGTGTGTTATATAAGTGTGTGTGTGTGTGTGTTATATAAGAGTGTGTGTGGTGTGTAAGTTGTATAAGATTGTGTGTGTGTGTTATATAAGTGTGTGTGTGTTATATAAGAGTGTGTGTGGTGTGTGAGTTGTATAAGAGTGTGTGTGTTATATAAGAGTGTGTGTGTGTTATATAAGAGTATGTGTGGTGTGTGAGTTGTATAAGAGTGTGTGTGTTATATAAGAGTGTGTGTGTGTTATATAAGAGTGTGTGTGGTGTGTGAGTTGTATAAGAGTGTGTGTGTTATATAAGAGTGTGTGTGTGTGTTATATAAGAGTGTGTGAGGTGTGTGAGTTGTATAAGAGTGTGTGTGTGTGTGTGTGTGTGTTATATAAGAGTGTGTGTGGTGTGTGAGTTGTATAAGAGTGTGTGTGTGTGTTATATAAGAGTGTGTGTGGTGTGTGAGTTGTATAAGAGTGTGTGTGTGTGTGTGTGTGTGTGTTATATAAGAGTGTGTGTGGTGTGTGAGTTGTATAAGAGTGTGTGTGTTATATAAAAGTGTGTGTGTGTTATATAAGAGTGTGTGTGTGTTATATAAGAGTGTGTGGTGTGTGTGTGTTATATAAGAGTGTGTGTGTTATATAAGAGTGTGTGTGTGTTATATAAGAGTGTGTGTGGTGTGTGAGTTGTATAAGAGTGTGTGTGTGTGTGTTATATAAGAGTGTGTGTGGTGTGTGTGAGTTGTATAAGAGTGTGTGTGTGTGTTATATAATAGTGTGTGTGTTTTATATAAGAGTGTGTGTGTGTTATATAAGAGTGTGTGTGGTGTGTGAGTTCTATAAGAGTGTGTGTGTGTGTTATATAAGAGTGTGTGTGGTGTGTGAGTTGTATAAGAGTGTGTGTGTGTGTGTGTGTTATATAAGAGTGTGTGTGGTGTGTGTGAGTTGTATAAGAGTGTGTGTGTGTGTTATATAATAGTGTGTGTGTTTTATATAAGAGTGTGTGTGTGTTATATAAGAGTGTGTGTGGTGTGTGAGTTCTATAAGAGTGTGTGTGTGTGTCTTTCTTTTTCTTTTGTCTGTTGGTTTGGTTATTTGTCTGGTTAATGTTTTTTTTTAGTTTAAGAATAAAAAGGAAATAACCAATAAAGTGTTAAAAAAGGGGAAAGAAAAGAATGATAAAGGAACTTGTTTAAAGCCATAAGTATGTAATGAGCTGACTGCCTAGATAACTGTCAAGATTGTATCAAATTTGTCTTTTTCTTTTTGGAAGTTTTCTTTAAAACACCCTGCGTGGTGTGAAACAGACATACTTAATGTTATAGTACCACTGATTGGTTATAAATAAAGATATTTTTTTTTTAAAAAGAGTGTGTGTGTGTGTTATATGAGAGTGTGTGTGGTGTGTGAGTTGTATAAGAGTGTGTGTGTGTGTTATATAAGAGTGTGTGTGGTGTGTGAGTTGTATGAGAGTGTGTGTGTTATATGAGAGTGTGCGTGATGTGTGAGTTGTAAAAGAGTGTGTGTGTGTGTTATATGAGAGTGTGTGTGGTGTGTGAGTTGTATAAGAGTGTGTGTGTGTGTTATATAAGAGTGTGTGTGGTGTGTGAGTTGTATGAGAGTGTGTGTGTTATATGAGAGTGTGCGTGATGTGTGAGTTGTAAAAGAGTGTGTGTGTGTGTTATATGAGAGTGTGTGTGGTGTGTGAGTTGTATAAGAGTGTGTGTGTGTGTTATTTAAGAGGGTGTGTGAGTTGTATGAGAGTGTGTATGTTATATGAGAGTGTTGGGGGGTTGTTTGTATTTTTTTTTACAGGTAAAAGAGCTGATTACTTTGGGGCAATGCCCCGCAAAAGGCCCTTTTAAGGGCTATTGGTAGTTTAGTTTAGTCTAGGGTTTTTTTTATTTTGGGGGGACTTTTTATTTTAATAGGGCTATTAGATTAGGTGTAATTAGTTAAAATTTCTGTAATTTGTTTATTATTTTCTGTAATTAAGTGGGGTTTTTTTGTACTTTAGCTAATTTAATTTAATGTAGGTAATTGTATTTAATTTAGTTAATTTATTTAATTATAGTGTAGTGTTAGGTGTTAGTGTAATTTAGGTTAGGTTTTATTTTACAGGTAAATTTGTCTTTATTTTAACTAGGTAGTTATTAAATAGTTAATAACTATTTAATAACTATTGTACCTAGTTAAAATAAATACAAACTTGCCTGTAAAATAAAAATAAAACCTAAGATAGCTACAATGTAACTATTAGTTCTATTGTAGCTATCAGAGGCCTAGATTTGGAGTTTGGCGTTAGCCGTGAAAACCAGCGTTAGAGGCTCCTAACGCTGGTTTTAGGCTACCGCCGGTATTTGGAGTCAGTGATTAAAGGGTCTAACGCTCACTTTTCAGCCGCGACTTTTCCATACCGCAGATCCCCTTACGTCAATTGCGTATCCTATCTTTTCAATGGGATCTTTCTAACGCCGGTATTTAGAGTCGTTTCTGAAGTGAGCGTTAGAGCTCTAACGACAAAACTCCAGCCGCAGGAAAATAGCAGGAGTTAAGAGCTTTCTGGGCTAACGCCGGTTCATAAAGCTCTTAACTACTGTACCCTAAAGTACACTAACACCCATAAACTACCTATGTACCCCTAAACCGAGGTCCCCCCACATCGCCGCCACTCAATTAAAAATTTTTAACCCCTAATCTGCCGACCGCCACCTACGTTATACTTATGTACCCCTAATCTGCTGCCCCTAACACCGCCGACCCCTATATTATATTTATTAACCCCTAATCTGCCCCCCTCAACGTCGCCGACACCTGCCTACACTTATTAACCCCTAATCTGCCGAGCGGACCTGAGCGCTACTATAATAAAGTTATTAACCCCTAATCCGCCTCACTAACCCTATCATAAATAGTATTAACCCCTAATCTGCCCTCCCTAACATCGCCGACACCTACCTTCAATTATTAACCCCTAATCTGCCGACCGGAGCTCATCGCTACTATAATAAATGGATTAACCCCTAAAGCTAAGTCTAACCCTAACACTAACATCCCCCTAACTTAAATATAATTTAAATCTTACGAAATTAATTAACTCTTATTAAATAAATTATTCCTATTTAAAGCTAAATACTTACCTGTAAAATAAACCCTAATATAGCTACAATATAAATTATAATCATATTGTAGCTATTTTAGGATTAATATTTATTTTACAGGCAACTTGGTAATTATTTTAACCAGGTACAATAGCTATTAAATAGTTAAGAACTATTTAATAGTTACCTAGTTAAAATAATAACAAAATTACCTGTAAAATAAGTCCTAACCTAAGTTATAATTAAACCTAACACTACCCTATCAATAAATTAATTAAATAAACTACCTACAATTACCTACAATTAATCTAACACTACACTATCAATAAATAAATTAAATACAATTGCTACAAATAACTACAATTACATAAACTAACTAAAGTACAAAAAATAAAAAAGAACTAAGTTACAAAAAATAAAAAAATATTTACCAACATAAGAAAAATATTACAACAATTTTAAACTAATTACACCTACTCTAAGCCCCCTAATAAAATAACAAAGACCCCCAAAATAAAAAATTCCCTACCCTATTCTAAATTAATAAATGTAAAAGCTCTTTTACCTTACCAGCCCTGAACAGGGCCCTTTGCGGGGCATGCCCCAAGAAAATCAGCTCTTTTGCCTGTAAAAAAAAACATACAATACCCCCCTCCAACATTACAACCCACCACCCACATACCCCTAATCTAACCCAAACCCCCCTTAAATAAACCTAACACTAAGCCCCTGAAGATCTTCCTACCTTGTCTTCACCATCCAGGTATCACTGATCCGTCCTGGCATCCGGTGCTGAAGAGGTCCAGAAGAGGGTCCAAAGTCTTCCTCCTATCCGGCAAGAAGAGGACATCCGGACCGGCAAACATCTTCTCCAAGCGGCATCTTCGATCTTCTTCCATCCGGTGCGGAGCGGGTCCATCTTGAAGACCTCCATCGCGGATCCATCCTTCTTCTCCAACGACTAGACGACGAATGACGGTTCCTTTAAATGACGTCATCCAAGATGGCGTCCCTCGAATTCCGATTGGCTGATAGGATTCTATCAGCCAATCGGAATTAAGGTAGGAATATTCTGATTGGCTGATGGAATCAGCCAATCAGAATCAAGTTCAATCCTATTGGCTGATCCAATCAGCCAATCAGATTGAGCTCGCATTCTATTGGCTGTTCCGATCAGCCAATAGAATGCGAGCTCAATCTGATTGGCTGATTGGATCAGCCAATCGGATTGAACTTGATTCTGATTGGCTGATTCCATCAGCCAATCAGAATATTCCTACCTTAATTCCGATTGGCTGATAGAATCCTATCAGCCAATCGGAATTCGAGGGACGCCATCTTGGATGACGTCATTTAAAGGAACCGTCATTCGTCGTCTAGTCGTCGGAGAAGAAGGATGGATCCGCGATGGAGGTCTTCAAGATGGACCCGCTCCGCACCGGATGGAAGAAGATCGAAGATGCCGCTTGGAGAAGATGTTTGCCGGTTCGGATGTCCTCTTCTTGCCGGATAGGAGGAAGACTTTGGACCCTCTTCTGGACCTCTTCAGCACCGGATGCCAGGACGGATCGGTGATACCTGGATGGTGAAGACAAGGTAGGAAGATCTTCAGGGGCTTAGTGTTAGGTTTATTTAAGGGGGGTTTGGGTTAGATTAGGGGTATGTGGGTGGTGGGTTGTAATGTTGGAGGGGGGTATTGTATGTTTTTTTTTACAGGCAAAAGAGCTGATTTTCTTGGGGCATGCCCCGCAAAGGGCCCTGTTCAGGGCTGGTAAGGTAAAAGTTTTTTTACATTTATTAATTTAGAATAGGGTAGGGAATTTTTTATTTTGGGGGTCTTTGTTATTTTATTAGGGGGCTTAGAGTAGGTGTAATTAGTTTAAAATTGTTGTAATATTTTTCTTATGTTGGTAAATATTTTTTTATTTTTTGTAACTTAGTTCTTTTTTATTTTTTGTACTTTAGTTAGTTTATGTAATTGTAGTTATTTGTAGCAATTGTATTTAATTTATTTATTGATAGTGTAGTGTTAGGTTAATTGTAGGTAATTGTAGGTAGTTTATTTAATTAATTTATTGATAGGGTAGTGTTAGGTTTAATTATAACTTAGGTTAGGACTTATTTTACAGGTAATTTTGTTATTATTTTAACTAGGTAACTATTAAATAGTTCTTAACTATTTAATAGCTATTGTACCTGGTTAAAATAATTACCAAGTTGCCTGTAAAATAAATATTAATCCTAAAATAGCTACAATATGATTATAATTTATATTGTAGCTATATTAGGGTTTATTTTACAGGTAAGTATTTAGCTTTAAATAGGAATAATTTATTTAATAAGAGTTAATTAATTTCGTAAGATTTAAATTATATTTAAGTTAGGGGGGTGTTAGTGTTAGGGTTAGACTTAGCTTTAGGGGTTAATCCATTTATTATAGTAGCGATGAGCTCCGGTCGGCAGATTAGGGGTTAATAATTGAAGGTAGGTGTCGGCGATGTTAGGGAGGGCAGATTAGGGGTTAATACTATTTATGATAGGGTTAGTGAGGCGGATTAGGGGTTAATAACTTTATTATAGTAGCGCTCAGGTCCGCTCGGCAGATTAGGGGTTAATAAGTGTAGGCAGGTGTCGGCGACGTTGAGGGGGGCAGATTAGGGGTTAATAAATATAATCTAGGGGTCGGCGGTGTTAGGGGCAGCAGATTAGGGGTACATAGGGATAACGTAGGTTGCGGCAGTTTACGGAGCGGCAGATTAGGGGTTAAAAAAAATATGCAGGGGTCAGCGATAGATTAGGGGTTAATAAGTGTAAGGTTAGGGGTGTTTAGACTCGGGGTACATGTTAGAGTGTTAGGTGCAGACGTAGGAAGTGTTTCCCCATAGGAAACAATGGGGCTGCGTTAGGAGCTGAACGCTGCTTTTTTGCAGGTGTTAGGTTTTTTTTCAGCTCAAACAGCCCCGTTGTTTCCTATGGGGATATCGTGCACGAGCACGTTTTTGAGGCTGGCCGCGTCCGTAAGCAACTCTGGTATCGAGAGTTGCATTTGCGGTAAAAATGCTCTACGCTCCTTTTTTGGAGCCTAACGCAGCATTTGTTTGAACTCTCGATACCAGAGTTAAATTTATGGTGCGGCCAGAAAAAAGCCCGCGTAGCGTTAACAGCCCATCTACCGCCAAACTCCAAATCTAGGCCTTAGGGTTTATTTTACAGGTAAGTATTTAGTTTTAAATAGGAATAATTTAGTTAATGATAGTAATATTTATTTAGATTTATTTAAATTATATTTAAGTTAGGGGGTGTTAGGTTTAGGGTTAGACTTAGGTTTAGGGGTTAATAACTTTAATATAGTGGCAGTAACGTTGGGGGTGGCAGATTAGGGGTTAATAAATGTAGGTAGGTGGCGGCGATGTTAGGGCCAGCAGATTAGGGGTTAATAATATTTACCTAATGTTTGCGAGGCGGCAGTGCGGCGATTTAGGGGTTAATATGTTTATTATAGTGGTGGTGACGTTGGGGGCGGCAGATTAGGGGATAATAAGTGTAGGTGGGTGGCGGCGACATTGGGGACGACAGATTAGGGGTTAATAAATATAATGTAAGTGTCGGCGATGTTGGGGGCAGCAGATTAAGGGTTCATAAGTATAATGTATGTGGCGGCGGTGTCCGGAGCGGCAGATTAGGGGTTAATAATTATAATGTAGGTGTTGGCGATGTCGGGGGCGGCAGATTAGAGGTTAATAAGTGTAAGATTAGTGGTGTTTAGACTCAGTGTTCATCTTAGGGTGTTAGGTTTAGACATACATTTTATTTTCCCATAGGAATCAATGGGGCTGCGTTAAGGAGTTTTATGCTGCTTTTTTGCAGGTGTTAGACATTTTTTCAGCCGGCTCTCCCCGATGCTTCTTAAGAGGAAATCGTGCACAAGCACGTTACACCAGCTCACCGCTGACTTAAGCAGGGCTGGTATTGGAGTGCGGTAATGAGCAAAATTTTGCTCAACGCTCACTTCTTGCCTTTTAACGATGGGTTTCTGAAAACTCGTAATACCAGCGCTGTAGGTAAGTGAGCGGTGAGTGAAAACTGCTCTTTAGCACCGCATAGCCTCTAACGCAAAACTCGTAATCTGGGCCTTTATTTTTGTCCATAATGTTGTTTAAAGGGACTCTAAAGTCTAAATTAAATTTTTGTGATTCTGATATGACGTGGTTTTAACAAACTTTCCAATTTACTTTCATTATCAAATGTTGCTCAGTGTTTTTATATGCACACTTTCTGAGGCATCCCCTACTACTGAGCATGTGCAAAAGATCACATTGTATACATACATGAGTCTGTGATTGGCTGATGGCTGTCACATGATAGAGGGGGCAGGAAATGGAAGCAAATTTTGAAATTTATAAGAAAAAAATACTACTCATTTGAAATTCAAAGTAAGTGCTATTGGACTGTCTTCGTACTATGCTTTTGTTGATTATGCAATTCTTCTGTATTTAATGATTCTTTAGGCAATGGTTATTAATTCATTGTATGTGACATAAAAAGCTTATTTATATGATAATGCAGAGGAGCACTGATTTTCTACTATATGTAGCCAAAAGCTGACTCACAGTTTATATACAGCCTTGGCACTGTTTTCTTTTTTCTGTGTATTTTGTTTATATATTTAATAATATTCTAAAACAAAACAGCTGAATCAATGATTTCTCATTACATCTACATCAGTCTTCCAATAAATATCATTAAAGGGACATGAAACCCAAAATATTTATTTCATGATTAAGATAGAGAATACAATTTTAAAAAACATTCCAATTTACTTCTAATATCTAATTTTCTTCATTCTTTAGATATCCTTTGTTGAAGAAATAGCAGTGCAGCCACCAATCAGCAGCTAATGAGCCTATTTATATATGCTTTTCAACAATGGATATCAAAAGAATGAAGCAAATTCGATAAAAGAAGTAAATTGCAAAGCTGTTTAAAAATTTGTGTTTTATGTCCCTTTTAGTGTTAGATTCATCTTACAGCTATTGCATACTATATGCCGTTTCGCATTTGATTGTTGTTTAATAAGTGTTAAAAGGAAGTTTAAATCCCTTTCTTTAACCCTTTTGCTGCCAAAGCATGGGTTAAATCTAGGGTCCTGCTTTTTTCTTTTTGTTCTGCATTTATAATTCAAGCATTTCTAGTGCCTCTGACGTGTTTGTACCTGTAAAATATGTCCCAAAAACAGCCTTTAGATTACGGAGTTTTGGGTCCCAAGAGCTTACACTTAGCATAATGAACACAAAAAAATAGAAGCAAATTGAAATGTCTAATAAAATTATAATGGTAAGCTGGATATTGTGCCAAGGCATGTGAGCCAGTCGCTTTACTGGAGCCAAAAAGTCTTGATTATACAGTAATGTGACTCAGCCTGATCTCCATATCTAATGGGTAGAGAGATAAATACTTCATGGGATTTCCGAGACAACCTGGTTTCCTTACTGCCCTTGCATGCCCCTTGTGACAAATACACCCTTCCTTCTGTTCTGCACAGAAAACCAGAAGGTTGAAATCCAACAGCCATTTAACAAAAAGGCTAATTAAATTGCTTAGCTGTTTCTTTTTTTCACTAAAGGAAAACCGTCAGTAAAGAATAGCTATGTTCTAAATAAAATATAAAGACACATCAGAACTTTGCCCATTCGCTGTATTTCGACTTTTTCCAGGATGAGCAAGTGCATCAGTTTTACCAGTTTGCCAG
Source organism: Bombina bombina (assembly GCF_027579735.1). Classification (NCBI taxonomy): domain Eukaryota; kingdom Metazoa; phylum Chordata; class Amphibia; order Anura; family Bombinatoridae; genus Bombina; species Bombina bombina. The sequence continues at coordinate 1,085,770,596 of NC_069504.1, forward strand.
TGTGAGAGGCCCCTTGTGGGTCTTAACCTTAGGGTTTACTCCCTGACTTTATTGGAGTGAAAGGACTGTAAGTGTGCACTCTTGTTGCCATTTTGTAGGACGGCTTGACTGATATAAGGGTTATGCCATCCAAATGCCTGACAACATAGCTGGTTTTACTGAGCTGAGAAACATGTTGCAACTAAAGTTTTGCTTTTAACCTATTGTGACTACACTGATAACACAGAGAACAAGCAGCTGTTTGGTTTACAGTGTGCTGACCACAGAGGGTGTCAACCTACCAACATAAAACTATTATCTTAGTGCCAACAACATAGTGAGCTACCATGGGGGGTAGTTATCAAGCCGTCTACTTTTCTGGCTTCGCCGGCCCAATACGCCCGCCTAAGCTCGCCTCACATCGCCGCCGCAGACCTGAAAAAATACGCCTAAGTTATCAAATAAAGCTGTCAAAAAGCCGCGGGGCGATGAGCAGCGGACTGTGAGAGTTATCACTCATCCGATCTCGCTGCTCTTCGGCTTTTTCCCAGCTTTATTGCTAGCCTGTCACTAAGCACTCACACTAAACTACACTGTTCTATCCCTATACCGGCGCCCCCGGAGCCTCCCGCAACTCAATAAAGTTACTAACCCCTAAACCGCCGCTCCTAGACCCCGCCGCAACTCTTATAAATGTATTAACCCCTAAACCGCCACTCCCGGACACCGCTGCCACCTACAGTATACCTAGTAACCCCTATCCTGCCCCCCCTACACCGTCGCCCTCTATTATAAAGTTATTAACCCCTATCCTGCTGATCCCGCACCTCTCCGCAACTAAATAAATAGTTTAACCCCTAAACCGCCGCTCCCTGAACCCGCCGCAACCTATATTAAACCTATTAACCCCTATCCTGCCCCCCTACACCGTCGTCACCTATAATAAATTTATTAACCCCTATCCTGCCCCCCACTACGCCGCCGCCACTGTAATAAAATTATTAACCCCTAAACCTAAGTCTAACTCTAACCCTAACGCCCCCCTAACTTAAATATTAATTAAATAAATCTAACTAATATTTTTATTATTAACTAAATGAATCCTATTTAAAACTAAATACTTACCTTTAAAATAAACCCTAATATAGCTACAATATAAATAATAATTATATTCTAGCTATCTTAGGATTTATTTTTATTTTACAGGTACCTTTCAATTTATTTTAACTAGGTACAATAGCTATTAAATAGTTATTAACTGTTTAATAGCTTACCTAGCTAAAATAAACTGAAATTTACCTGTAAAATAAATCCTGAACTAAGTTACAATTACACCTAACACTACACTATACTTTAATAAATTATTCCTATTTAAAACTAAATACTTACCTGTAAAATAAACCCTAATATAGCTACAATATAAATAATAATTATATTGGAGCTATCTTAGGATTTATATTTATTTTACAGGTAACTTTGTATTTATTTTAGCTAGTTAGAATAGTTATTAAATAGTTATTAACTATTTAATAACTACCTAGCTAAAAGAAATACAAAATTACCTGTAAAATAAATCCTAACCTAAGTTACAATTAAACCTAATACTACACTATCATTAAATTAATTAAATAAACTACCTACAAATAACTACAATTAAATACAATTACATAAACTAACTAAAGTACAAAAAATAAAAAAAGCTAAGTTACAAAAAATAAAAAAATAAGTTACAAACATGTTAAAAATATTACAACAATTTTAAGCTACTTACACCTAATCTAAGCCCCCTAATAAAATAACAAACCCCCCAAAATAAAAAAAATGCCCTACCCTATTCTAAATTAAATAAACTTCAAAGCTCTTTTACCTTACCAGCCCTTAAAAGGGCCATTTGTGGGGGCATGCCCCAAAGAAAACAGCTCTTTTGCCTGTAAAAGAAAAATACAACCCCCCCCAACATTAAAACCCACCACCCACATACCCCTAATCTAACCCAAACCCCCCTTACAAAAACCTAACACTAATCCCCTGAAGATCATCCTACTTTGTCTTCACTCAGCCGAGCAGCGATGGAACCGAAGTGGACATCCAGAGCGGAAGAAGTTAATCCTCCAAGCGGAACTGAAGAAATCTTCCATCCGATGAAGTCATCATCCAGGCGGCGCTGAAGAAAAGTCTTCGATCCGGCCGATGTCATCTTCAAAGAGGCGCTGAAGAGGTCTTCTATCCGGGCGAAGTCATCTTCCAAGCCGGGTCTTGAATCTTCCTTCCGCCGACGCGGAACCTCCTTCTTCACCGACGGACTACGACGAATGAAGGCTCCTTTAAGGGACGTCATCCAAGATGGCGTCCCCTCAATTCCGATTGGCTGATAGGATTCTATCAGCCAATCGGAATTAAGGTAGGAAAATTCTGATTGGCTGATGGAATCAGCCAATCAGATTCAAGTTCAATCCGATTGGCTGATCCAATCAGCCAATCAGATTGAGCTCGCATTCTATTGGCTGATCGGAACAGCCAATAGAATGCGAGCTCAATCTGATTGGCTGATTCCATCAGCCAATCAGATTTTTCCTACCTTAATTCCGATTGGCTGATAGAATCCTATCAGCCAATCGGAATTGAGGGGACGCCATCTTGGATGACGTCCCTTAAAGGAGCCTTCATTCGTCGTAGTCCGTCGGTGAAGAAGGAGGTTCCGCGTCGGCGGAAGGAAGATTCAAGACCCGGCTTGGAAGATGACATCGCCCGGATAGAAGACCTCTTCAGCGCCTCTTTGAAGATGACATCGACCGGATCGAAGACTTTTCTTCAGCGCCGCCTGGATGATGACTTCATCGGATGGAAGATTTCTTCAGCGCCGCTTGGAGGATTAACTTCTTCCGCTCCGGATGTCCACTTCGGTTCCATCGCTGCTCGGCTGAGTGAAGACAAGGTAGGATGATCTTCAGGGGATTAGTGTTAGGTTTTTGTAAGGGGGGTTTGGGTTAGATTAGGGGTATGTGGGTGGTGGGTTTTAATGTTGGGGGGGGTTGTATTTTTCTTTTACAGGCAAAAGAGCTGTTTTCTTTGGGGCATGCCCCCACAAATGGCCCTTTTAAGGACTGGTAAGGTAAAAGAGCTTTGAAGTTTATTTAATTTAGAATAGGGTAGGGCATTTTTGTATTTTGGGGGGTTTGTTATTTTATTAGGGGGCTTAGATTAGGTGTAAGTAGCTTAAAATTGTTGTAATATTTTTAACATGTTTGTAACTTATTTTTTTATTTTTTGTAACTTAGCTTTTTTTCTTTATTGTACTTTAGTTAGTTTATGTAATTGTATTTAATTGTAGTTATTTGTAGGTAGTTTATTTAATTAATTTAATGATAGTGTAGTATTAGGTTTAATTGTAACTTAAGTTAGGATTTATTTTACAGGTAATTTTGTATTTCTTTTAGCTAGGTAGTTATTAAATAGTTAATAACTATTTAATAACTATTCTAACTAGCTAAAATAAATACCAAGTTACCTGTAAAATAAAGATAAATCCTAAGATAGCTACAATATAATTATTATTTATATTGTAGCTATCTTAGGGTTTATTTTACAGGTAAGTATTTAGTTTTAAATAGGAATAATTTATTAAAGTATAGTGTAGTGTTAGGTGTAATTGTAACTTAGGTTAGTTTTTATTTTACAGGTAAATTTCTCTTTATTTTAGCTAGGTACGCTATTAAATAGTTAATAACTATTTAATAGCTATTGTACCTAGTTAAAATAAATTGAAAGGTGCCTGTAAAATAAAAATAAATCCTAAGATAGCTACAATATAATTATTATTTATATTGTAGCTATATTAAGGTATATTTTAAAGGTAAGTATTTAGTTTTAAATAGGATTCATTTAGTTAATAAGAGTTAATTTATTTAGATTTATTTAATTAATATTTAAGTTAGGGGGGCGTTAGGGTTAGGGTTAGACTTAGGTTTAGGGGTTAATAATTTTATTACAGTGGCGGCGGTGTAGTGGGGGGCAGGATAGGGGTTAATAAATTTATTATAGGTGGCGACGGTGTAGGGGGGGCAGATTATGGGTTATTACATTTATTATAGGTGGCGACGGTGTAGGGGGGGCAGGATAGGGGTTAATACATTTATTATAGTTGCGGTGGGCTCCGGGAGCAGCGGTTTAGGGGTTAATATGTATAGAGTAGCTTGCGGTGGGCTCCAGGAGCGGCGGTTTAGGGGTTAATATGTATAGAGTAGCTTGCGGTGGGCTCCGGGAGCGGCGGTTTAGGGGGTAATAACTTTATTTAGTTGCAGCGGTGTAGGGGGCCAGATTAGTGGTGTTTAGACTCGGGGTACATGTTAGGGTGTTAGGTGTAGACAGCTCCCATAGGAATGAATGGGATGTCTGTCATCAGCGAACTTGTACTTTCGCTATGGTCAGACTCCCATTGATTCCTATGGGATCCGCCGCCTCCAGGGGTGGCGGTTTGAAAACCAGGTACGCTGGGCCGTAAAAGTGCCGAGCGTACCTGCTAGTTTTTTGATAACTAGCAAAAGTAGTGAGAATGTGCCGCACTTGTGTGCGGAACATCTGGAGTGACGTAAGAATCGATCTGTGTCGGACTGAGTCCGGCGGATCGAAGCTTACGTCACAAAATTCTACTTTAGCCGGTCTCGAGCCTTTGATAACTAAGGCGTATCAGCCTCGCCACAAATACGCTGCGGAATTCCAGCGTATTTGAGGTTGACGGCTTGATAACTAGGCCCCAATATCTTATGATCTTTAAATTGCAGAGTGTTATGCTGGGCCCCTTGTTTTACAGCAGTAGTGATGTCGCGAATAGTTCGCCGGCGAATAGTTCCCGGTGAACATAGCTTGTTCGCGTTCGCCGCGGCGGGTGAACATATGCGATGTTCGGTCCGCCCCCTATTCGTTATCATTGAGTAAACTTTGACCCTGTACCTCACAGTCAGCAGACACATTCCAGCCAATCAGCAGCAGACCCTCCCTCCCAGACCCTCCCAGCTCCTGGACAGCATTCATTTTAGATTCATTCGGAAGCTGTATTCTTAGTGAAAGGAGGGACAGTGTAGCTGCTGCTGATTTAATAGGGAAATCGATAGCTAGGCTAGTGTATTCAGTGTCCATTACAGTCCTGAAGGACTCATCTGATCTCTGCTGTAAGGACAGCACCCCAAAAAGCCCTTTTTAGGGCTAGAACATCAGTCTACTTTTTTTTTTTCTTCCTGTGTAATCTAATTGCAGTTGCCTGCCTGCCAGCGTGTGTGTCAGGCTCACAGCATATACTGTGCCCACTTGCCCAGTGCCACCACTCATATCTGGTGTGGCAGGTGGTGGGGGTTGGTCTGTGGGGGGGGGGGAAGCTACACTACAGGAAAAAAAGAAAAAACAATTTTTTTTTGCAAACTGGGTACTGGCAGACAGCTGCCAGTACCAAAGATGGCCGCCAATAAGGCAGATGGGGAGGGTTAGAGAGCTGTTTTGGGGGGGATCAGGGAGGTTGGGGGCTAAGGGGGGATGCTACACCACAGCATATGTAAATATGCTATAAAAAAAATTTAAAAACCTTTTATTTTAGTACTGGCAGACTTTCTGCCAGTACTTAAGATGGCGGGGACAATTGTGCGGTGGGGGAGGGAAGGGAGCTGTTTGGGAGGGATCAGGGAGTCTGATGTGTCAGGTGGGAGGCTGATCTCTACACTAAAGCTAAAATTAACCCTGCAAGCTCCCTACAAACTACCTAATTAACCCCTTCACTGCTAGCCATAATACACGTGTGATGCACAGCAGCATTTAGCGGCCTTCTAATTACCAGAAAGCAACGCCAAAGTCATATATGTCTGCTATTTCTGAAGAAAGGGGATCCCAGAGAAGCATTTACAACCATTTGTGCCATAATTGCACAAGCTGTTTGTAAATAATTTCAGTGAGAAACCTAAAATTGCGAAAAAATTTAAGTTTTTTTTAAATTTGATCGCATTTGGCGGTGAAATGGTGGCATTAAATATACCAAAATGGGCCTAGATCAATACTTTGGGTTGTCTACTACACTACACTTAAGCTAAAATTAACTCTACAAGCTCCCTACATGCTCCCTAATTAACCCCTTCACTGCTGGGCATAAAACACATGTGGTGTGCAGTGGCATTTAGCAGCCTTCTAATTACCAAAAAGCAATGCCAAAGCCATATAAGTCTGCTATTTCTGAACAAAGGGGATCCCAGAGAAGCATTTACAACCATTTATGCCATAATTGCATAAGTTGTTTGTAAAGAATTTCTGTGAGAAACCTAAAGTTTGTGAAAAAGTGAACAATTTTTTTTTATTTGATCGCATTTGGCGGTGAAATGGTGGCATGAAATATACCAAAATGGGCATAGATCAATACTTTTGGATGTCTTCTAAAAAAAAATATTTACATGTCAAGGGATATTCAGGTATTCCTGACAGATATCAGGGTTCCAATGTAACTAGCGCTCATTTTGAAAAAAAAGTGGTTTTGAAATAGCAAAGTGCTTCTTGTATTTATTTCCCTATAATTTGCAAAAAAAGCAAAGAACATGTTAACATTGGGTATTTCTAAACTCAGGACAAAATTTAGAAAATATTTAGCATGGTTGTTTTTTGGTGGTTGTAGATGTGTAACAGATTTTGGGGGTCAAAGTTAGAAAAAGTGTGTTTTTTCCATTTTTTTCTCATATTTTATAATATTTTTAATAATAAATTATAAGATATGATGAAAATAATGGTATCTTTAGAAAGTCCATTTAGTGGAGAGAAAAACGGTATATAATATGTGTGGGTACAGTAAATGAGTAAGAGGAAAATTACAGCTAAACACAAACACCGCAGAAATGTAAAAATAGCCCTGGTCCTTAAAGGGACATTCCAGCCAAAAATTTACTTTACATGGATTCATTGTAGTTTTGAATAGAAGCATTTTTGTAATATATATGCATTAGCAAAAATGCTTCTAATAAAAGCTATAGCTGTTTCAAAAGTGTATTTAAGTATGCTCCGTGCACCAGCATTTTAAACACAGCACTTGCTCAGAGAGCCTAAGGTGCTTTTAACATCTGGTAATGACTCAATTTGTTAAGTGCTGACATGATACAAGCCCCACTGATGATCTAAACAACTGCAGTATTTAAATTGCCGGTGCTGTGAGAATATCTATTTATACTTCACGTGCACATGCAGAGAAAATGTTGTGCTAAAACAGTGATAACTTTTACTAGAATAATTTTTGCCAATACATCTATATTGCAAATTTGTTTCTATTCAAAGATGTAATTCATCTATGTGCATTTAAATTTTGACCGGAATGTTCCTTTAAGGGAAAGAAATTGAAAAATGGCCTTGGTCCTTAAGGGGTTAAAAAAAAACTAGAAATTTGACTGTGAAATAATAGCAGTCAGTTTCCTTCACACGTGTGCGTTTCAGGGCCTGCCAGGGCACAGTGTCACCCCAGTGCAACTCATATCTGGTGTAACAGTAGTGTACATTTAAAAAAAAAATACAATTTTGACTGTAATAGATTGAATAGCAGTTAGTTGTCTGCAAGCGTGTGTATCAGGCCTACAGCGTCTACTCTGCCATCTTCTGCCAGTGCACAGTGCTACTCATATCTGTTGTCACAGTATCTTGCACGCATAGTACCACTAATCGAAAAAAAAATGACAGGCAGAGTCAGGCCACCCCGCAGGGGCCATCGTGGTCGTGGTGCTGTGATTGCCTTTGGCCCTAGAATAATGCTCAGTGTTCAGAGGCTACGTACCCTGAACTCGAAAAGTTCTGAGGACATAGTTGACTGGCTAACACAGGACACCCAATCTTCTACAGCTTCCGCTCGGAACCTTGACGCACCATCCTCCTCCAGCTTAGCTTCGGGCACCTCTCAAGTTACCACTCGCCCGCCTGCCGCCACCACCAAGACTAGCACCACAGCCGCTTCACTTGATCTGTCAGAGGAGTTATTTACACATCAGTTGGAAGAAATGAGTGATGCGCAACCATTATTGCCAGAGGATGTAGATAACAGGGATATGTCTCAGTCAGGCAGCATTACACACATGGACGTACGGTGTGATGATGATGATGTTGTACCCGCTGCTGCTTCCTTTGCTGAGTTGTCAGATACAAGTGAAGCGGTTGATGATGACGATGCGTCCGTGGATGTCATGTGGGTGCCCGCTAGAAGAGAAGAAGAACAGGGGGAAAGTTCAGATGGGGAGACAGAGAGGAGGAGGAGACGAGTTGGAAGCAGGGGGAGGTCGTCGCAAGGAGCTAGTGGCACAGTCAGACAGCATGCATCGGCACCCGGGGTCAGCCAGACAGCACGCCAATCAACGCATGCTGTTGCCACCACCAGAATGCAGTCATCGCAGAGCTCAGCAGTGTGGCATTTTTTTGTGTGTCTGCCTCTGACAACAGCGATGCCATTTGCAACCTGTGCCAAAAGAAGAGTCATGGGAAGTTCAACACCCACCTAGGTACAACTGCTTTGCGAAGGCACATGATCGCACATCACAAACGCCTATGGGATCAACACATGAGTACAAGCAGCACACAAACTCAAAGCCGCTATCCTCCTCCTGGTCCAGCATCTTCAGCCACGTCAACCACTGCTGTAATCCTTGCCCCCTCTCAACCATCCGCCACTCCGTCTCTCGCCTTGAGCAGTTCCTGCTCATCTGCCCACAGTCAGGTGTCTGTCAAGGACATGTTTGAGCGTAAGAAGCCAATGTCACAAAGTCACCCCCTTGCCCGGCATTTGACAGCTGGCTTGTCTGAACTCTTAGCCCGCCAGCTTTTACCATACAAGCTGGTGGAGTCTGAGGCGTTCCAAAAATTTGTAGCTATTGGGACACCGCAGTGGAAGGTACCCGGCCGAAATTTCTTTGCACAAAAGGCAATCCCCAACCTGTACTCGATTGTGCAAAAGGAAGTAATGGCATGTCTGGCACACAGTGTTGGGGCAAGGGTCCATCTGACCACTGATACCTGGTCTGCAAAGCATGGTCAGGGCAGGTATATCACCTACACTGCGCACTGTGAAGCGGGCATAACCCTTACACTACCTGATCGATACAACATCATACCTGATGTTTTAAAGCACGTTATTCCAAACAATTTAGGAATGTTAGGTGATTTATGCCCTTTATGGATTAAAACCAGACTCTGCATCAACTATGTAATTTTGCATGGGAGTTTTGCCATGGATCCCCCTCCGGCATGCCACAGTCCCCTTGAAACAACTTTTCCATCACTATTGTGGCCAGAAAGAGTCCCTGTGGGTTTTAAAATTCGCCTGCCTATTGAAGTCTATGGCGGTTCGCCCGGTTCGCGAACATTTGCGGAAGTTCGCGTTCGCCGTTCGCGAGCAGAAAGTTTTATGTTCGCGACATCACTATTTACAGGATGTCATTCAGGATCAGTCCTGCTGGCTTCCTGATTCACTACCTTGTCTTCCATTTGTTGTGTGCTTGGTATTTATGCTGTAGATGTCAGCCATGACAATAGCAGCATTGCTGGGATTGCTAATAATTCATCTTGGCTGTTGTATGTTTAGTTAATCTAGCTCCATAAGTTTGAGTGTTGTTTTTTGTGCTGCTTCCTTATCCCAGTGCCCCTAATAGTTTGGAGCTATGACATTCTAGCCATGGCAGTTGGTCATGGTCCAGCAAGTTAACAGAGAGGGGAATGAGTGATGACCAGACTGATGAGAGTAGCCACACACAGTAGGTGGTAGCTATGGGTTTGCCTTCTCATGGTGAGAAGTGCATCTGTAATGGGTGAAGCAATATGGCTCTCTGCTGAAGCTCCTCTGATCTGGGCCATTGACCAGTTGTGCCATGAGTCAGAATAGAAAATCATTTACTACCATTTTAAAAATCTACTAAAGTTAATGAAACGTTTAGTCTGTGTTATGGTTGCCTAATAAAGGTATAAACATGATAATGAACAGTTCCGTTGCTATGTTTTGTGGGTCATTGCCATGCCTCCTAACTTTTCCTTGGCTCGATTGGCCGTGTCATGGGTGAGATTGTGCAGATACTGGGCACCATCCGGACTAGGAGAGTCTGTAAAGTATGTGGATTCATTTTAGAAACAGGGACATGTCACCCCAAAGGGAAAGCTGTGAGAGGCACAAAGGTAATCCTGCAATATGCGGAACAGAAAAAAATATATGATAAACTCAAACCAATATGGATAAAATGAGGGTGCACCAAATATCGTGACAAAACAATTAAGTACAAATTAATAGTCAAGTTCAATCTATAAAAGTGCTAATAGGGGGGCGGAGTTAACCGCAGGAGAGAGAAGACGTGCTTTCAGGAGCTCCTCATTAGATAGCACAACTTTTATTAGTTTTTAATAAATAAGAGAGCTTTGGGAGTTTATACTTTCTTGCAAACAGGGCACTGAAGAACAGGGACCTATTCCTGCGATCCTGCACTTTTATATTAAGCCCTTGCCTCAAAACATCCCGGCTGGTGAAAGGCTGAGTGAGACCATATCGTCTGGAGGGTCGGGGCTCCGCTCCGGAGGCCTAACTACTACATTTAACAGCTCCTAGCCGAAGCCTGTCCCTTTATTGCATTCTACTCCGGAGGGTCGGGGATCCGCTCCGGAGTACCTACTGACCACACGCTTGCTGAGCCGACACGCCATTACCCTGCCTGGTGCCCCTTAGCAAGACGAAGACATCGCACACTACAGAGAACCTTCCTTTTCAAGTGCTGAGAGAACTCTGAGACCGCCTCAGCTGCATAAGGAGTTAAGGCTCTAGCAAAGTACCTGAGGCGCCCTGCAGCAGGCTCCGGAGGGTCGGGGATCCGCTCCGGAGCTGAAGAATTAAGCCGCACCAGCAGGGTTGAGGAACCGGAGGACCTTTTGCACCGGCCACAAGCTTCACGCAGCAATCAGGTTCCAACCGGAACACACAGCCACCTCGCACCTTCCACGCAGCCAGCAGAGGAGAAGCAGAGGGTATGAGAGGATTGCCGGTAACTTCCATCTGCTACTGTTTAGTAGCTCAGAGGTGAGACTTTCTATCCTGGGCCTGTTGGGCTTTTTGGCGCGAACCGCTGCCATCTTGACAGCGCAGTGAGGGGGCCGCCAGCAGGACCTGAGGCCTTCAAGTGTTGGGCTTATCTACAAGGTCCAGCATCCAGTTCAGCTTCTAGGGGACAAGCAGATTCCCCGGTAAGGTGAGCCGAGACACAGAAGGGCACCTCCATATACATTCCCACTAGGACAGGCCGGGTGAGTCACGTACAATCTACCTTACTGCCACGTGGGATACCTAGGTCACTGACATCCCCCTTTATCAGTACCCCACATGCAGGGGATAAATGTTTGGCCCCCAGGCTTCATACTATCTTAAGCTGGGACGCACGTTTGTACCTCAGGGACATTAGATACTGTATACTCCAGTTTGTCTGCTTCCTTAGCAATTGTTCTCCCTATCTGGCCTTTCATAGAGTAATACATAAGGGTTAACTTCAACAGCCGGTTGCAAACACCCCCTCTCTACCCTATCACAGCTCAGGCAACGTGAGTGTTTGAACTGCCAGTACAATGTTGAGGGATCCATACTGCTCATTTACTAAGTGACATTTGCCCATCTTGCAGACTATCCCACTGCATGTTCTTACTACAGAGTTCTTATCCCTTAAGACATCTCTAAATGTTAATTTCTCAACCTGGTCACACAATTGCATTATTGCTCCTATACTTTGCAACTACACCAGTCTATGCCTCACTGCGGCCTGAACATAAAGTTATAAAGCTTACATAGTCCCACCGCATCCCATCCGTGGACACTCTTCACCACTGTATAGTATAACAGTTGTATGGACATTACTAGAACTAATTTGCAACTTCAAATTACAGCCTGTAGCACATATAGAACTGTTTATTGACTGTATCTCTTAGTCAGGCTAAGTGGTTTCTTAGGCTGAGTAGCTTTACGTCACAGCTTCTGCGTCAGCTCAGGTGTCCCTGAACTTCATTTTCAGGGTGTAGTGTTGTTGATCTAATCTGCTTTTTCATTTTACAGGTTCTATCTTATGGTGCACACACCGCATAAGTCTAGCACACCACTCCATAACACTTCTGATTCAGTTTCACTCTGATACTGATTCAGTTTAACTCTGATACACAACCCTCATTATTACTATTACTGTGGAGCACACTGACCTAGATGTGGACTTGGGCAATAGATTTCATATCCTGCATTAGCCCAGTATAGACCTAGACCACGCTGTCAGACTAGATCAGGCTTTATATACATTCCTCTCTACACATTCACGGGAACGAGTCTTACCAAGCTTACATCTAGGCATAATACACTATAAAGCTTCGCCACTAAAGCCTAGCCCTGAATAATTCTGTATTGGTATTTACTGCCTGCACTCAGACTATAGTGTGCATGCTTCATATCAGCCCTGCACATAATTAGTACGGGATACTGGGTCTAATTAGATTTATTAGACATTCCTCACTGTACACCCATGAGAACAATTCAGCTTAAGTTTACATTTAGGCAATAGGACACTACAGAGCTATACCCTTAGAGACCTGCCAGGAATAATATTGTATTGGTATTTACCGTATTCTCAGTTTGTCTGCTCGACTTTTCTGCCACTGCTTTCCATTCCCTCACCTTCCCGCTCCCACTCGGCTTGTCCGGCTGGGTCACTTCCAATTTCCTTTCCCCTTCCTTCGGGTCGTATCCCCAATTTCCCTGAGGTGAGGGACCAGAATTGATCTATTGTATTTGAGTGTTTGCATTTAACATGTGATTGCTACAATTTGTATGGTAATCAGCCCCGCTCTGCAGTACCAAGAGTAATGCTTGACTTTTCCATATGATTCACTAATCCTTTTTTTTTTTCAGCAGAATTATACAGTCCCTTGCAAATCTACCTTAAGTACACTTGTTTTGGGGTGCTTTGTCAACATTTAGCCCTTGCAACATGCCGCACTTAGGTAGGAAGCCTCTTAAATCAGCATCGAAATCTAAGAAGACAGTCTACGACCACTTCTCACAACAATCTAAGGACCCAGACATGGAACCCCAAGGAGAGTTAAGTGACCCTGACTCGCAAGACGAGGAGTCCCAATCTAGTATTCAATCAGCGTCTGCCTCACAACATTACATCACCGAGAAATCTCTAAACAAATTGTTAGCCTCGTAGACTAAATTCATTACGCAGGAAATTCAGCGAAGTTCAGCAGAGCTCAAAAAAGAGATCTCGGAAATTGGGGAGAGAGTGGATGCCCTGGAACGGAAGCAAGACGACATAGTGGTGGATCAATCTAACCTCTTAGCCTACTTAGAAAGCCTGGCTGACCAAATCTCTCAATTGGAACTCAAGGTGGCAGATGTAGAGGACAGATCCAGGTGCAATAACATCAGATTCCATGGAATCCCGGAATCGATTGCGCCATCTGAGCTGCAGGACTTCTTGAGGGAACTGTTTCATACTTTGATTGGCAGCCCGGAGTTCTTGACCACCACCATGGAGTGTGCACACAGGGCACTGCGCTCTAGAAACGTGCTCAAGACAAACCGCGGGATGTAATAGTGTGCTTCCACAGTTTTCTATACAAGGATAGGCTGATGCAAGCAGCCTTCAAGAAGCCGTCTCTCAGCGAGAAATTTAAATACATCCAGCTCCTCCCTGATCTCTAAGCTCACACCCTCCAACAGAGATGCCACTATCAATCTGTCACTGTCACTCTCCGGAAAAATAATATCAAGTACAGATGGGGGTACCCAACTCGCCTTATCATCACCAAGGACAATCAAACCTTTGTGGCCGCAACTTTGGCCCAGGGCCTAGCTCTCCTCACCAACTGGGGTCTTAGACCAGAGCCCCCTCCCCAACAGGACCCTCCCTACCCTAAGTTGCGCGCTTCCGCACCAGAGTGGACTGTCAATGAACACAGAGCTAAAAGGTCAAAACTGCCTCAACCCACAGCCATCACTTAAACCCTTGGGCTCGTTCTCTTCAACTTATGTATGGGACTAATTTTATCACCAATTCATAGCTACTCGGTGGACCTATGTTCTCATGTTCACTAGAATTATGTTTGCAATACCTGTTGAATTTGTTTTTTTCAAGTTTGTTCTGCTGATTATTATTTTACTGTTCTCCAACAAATTACTTATTACTCTTTCACTGTTAGTTTGTATTTTGGTACTTATTTGTCGCAGAGCCGGGCTGCTGTTGATGATGCTCTTAACTTTGTGTACCTTAGTTTAATTTCCTCAACTGCTCCGCCCCCACATAGAAGTCCACTCCAGGACTCTTTGAGGTGGACTATTTCCACCACACTTCTGGGCACTCCTCTTAGTGCCCCTTCCTCCCCCTTCACCTCCCAGCTCTATTCCCTTCACCCTTCCGCCCACTCACGACACAGTCTAGATACTTCATAGGGCTCTACACCCCCACTCTTCACACCGACTATGTCCACTCTTAGGCTTCTGACACACAATGTTAGAGGTCTTAATTCTCCCCATAAACGTAGCCTGTTACTTAGGTCATTGAAACATCATAACCCAGATGTGGTATTCCTGCAGGAGACCCACTGGCTGGACAAGGAGCCTCTTAGGCTCATCTCCAAGTCCTATACCCATATTGAAACTGCCTCTTATGGTAAAAAAGCCAGAGGAGTAGCAATATTGTTACACAAGCGTCTGGCCTTCGAACTTGTGCAAGCTATCAGGGACCCTCAGACGAGATATGTTATATTTATTTGTCAACTGAATCATGTCACTTACACTCTAGTGTCCATATATCTCCCGAACTCCAATCAGTCAAGATACCTTAAACATATTCTCCATGTCCTCTCCCAGGTCCAGCAGGGGAGGGTCCTCATAGCTGGGGACTTTAACATGGTCTGGGACCACTCAATAGACAGAAGATCCAGGTCTTCAGATCTAACACCCTCCCCAGCTAAACAACTTTCACACAGTTTCCGACAAATAATGTCTGGCCTGTATGACATCTGGAGAGCCCTACACCCACGCGACCATGACTATACCCATTTCTCGCACCCCCACAACTATACTCGAGACTAGATTACATCTTCTCCATAGCTGACTCCCTTGATTTGATTAAGATGGCCAAATTATCCCTTTGTGCCTGGTCTGACCATGACCTAGTCCAGGCTGACATAACTTCTACTAACACTTCTCATATTAGACCCAAATGGAGGTTACCCCACCAGATTCTGGAGGACGTAGCCTTTAGAGAGGAACTTCGCAGAGATATTACCCACTTCATTCAAACTAATGACAATCTATCTGTTAGAGACAACACATTATGGGGTGCGGCTAAGGCTACAATTAGAGGTCTCCTTATTACTAAACAATCACACCTTAGAAAGCAGGCAGGCCTCACCCTCTCACAAGCTCACATCAAGTTGAGACAACTAGAGGCACGCAATAGAAGTGCAGTCACAGCAAATACCACATCCCAAATTATTGAACTTAAAGACCACATTTCCAGGATTGAACTGCGCAGAACCCAGCTTAACCTTACCAAGCTTAAGCACTTATTTTACTATAAAAGCAATAAGGCCGATACTCTGCTAGGGAACAAAATTAGGAATAGATTAGGGGCATCCCAGATTCATTCCATACGGTCCTCAGGTTCTCTTCTTCGGGTTCCATCCCAGATAGGCGAGGCTTTTGCCGACTATTATGCCAAGCTTCATAATATAGCCACAGCTGAGTCACCTAAGTCCTCTTCTCAGGAGGTTCTGGAGACTTACCTTAAGACCTTGTCGCTCCCCATGCTTGCCCCGGAACAACGAGACATCTTAAGCTCCCCTTTTTCTCTTCCAGAAGTCTTGAGAGTTATTAAGAACGCGAAGTCCTTTAAGTCCCCTGGCCCAGATGGCTACCCGGCTCATTTCTATAAGGTCTATGCTCAAGAACTTGCCCCTCTACTACTAAAGTTTTATAACTTGGCCAGAAAAGAAGGCTGCTTTAAGAGTGAATTTCTAGAAGCCAATATTGTCACCATCCTCAAACCCGACAAGGACCCATCCCTTTGCGCGAGCTACAGGCCTATCTCTTTGATAAACACGGACATTAAGTTCTATTCAAAGATACTAGTCAATCGTCTCGCCAACCTTCTGCCTTCCCTCATTGACCCGGATCAGGTGGGATTCGTCCCTCTCCGAGAGGGCCCAGACAATATGAGGCGACTCCTTAATATTCTCACCCTCGCCTCACAACTTCATAGGCCGCTTGCGGTCATCTCTCTTGATGCCAAAAAGGCGTTCGACCGGGTCAGATGGCAATACCTGTGGGCAGTCCTCAAGAGATTTCACATTCCCCCCGACTTCATAGCGGCTGTTCAGGCCCTTTACTCCACTCCTACTGCATCTGTGAGCGGTCTGGGCTTCCACTACCCACTCTTTTCTATCACAAATGGCACCAGGCAGGGGTGTCCCCTCTCGCCGCTTTTGTTCGCCCTTTCGATCGAACCCCTTGCAGAGCAGATAAGATCTGATCCCCAAATTAAAGGTGTCACCCTGTCGGGAACCTCGCACAAGATTGCACTATTTGCCGACGATGTCACCCTCTTCTCGTCGCATCCTGAGCAGGGGATTCCCAGACTCCTAGATATACTCACCTCCTTCGGTGCCCACTCTTACTACAAGCTAAACTTATCAAAAACTCAAGTGTATACACAAGGGTTTACAAGTGCGCAATTAGTTTCCCTCA